>NC_057811.1:383589744-383646677 GCF_018294505.1 Triticum aestivum | reverse complement strand
GGGAGCGAATTTCTTCGTCGTCTGCATCCCACCTCAGCCGGACATAGTTTGGCCAAGGGTCTCCTGACAAGGAGTGAGACCTTAATGAGTTTAGCACGTCGCCCAGTGGTGAGTGCTGAAAGATATCCGCGGAGGAAAACTCCATGATCGGTGCCCAATCAGATTCGATAGGCACGGATGCAGGCGGTTCGGAGCCCGTGACCGGGGACGAATCCAAGTGTCCGGCAACACGGGTCTCATAGGAGGTGAAGCCAGTATTAGGCTCTATCGCCGCTGCATGCGCGGCCTCCGTGGCGGGGTCTATCCACCCGTCCTCGGATGGCACGATCTGCTCCGGATTGAGGGCCGGAGTAGCTGTAGGTGTGATCTCCCGAACACTGTCCGACGGTAGAGCTAAGTCATGCTCGTCGTGACTGTGCGGCGCACCTGACATGGGCTCGAATCCGTCGAAGATCAAGTCTTCGCGGATGTCGGCAGTATAGTTCAAGTTTCCAAACCTGACCTGATGGCCAGGGGCGTAGCTCTCGATCTGCTCCAGATGGCCAAGCGAGTTAGCCCACAGTACGAAGCCGCCGAATACGAAGATCTGTCCGGGGAGGAAAGCCTCGCCCTGGATCGCATCGTTGTCAATGATCGAAGGAGCCATCAAGCCTTTATCGCGACGGCACAATGGAACTCTCAATGGAAGCACCAATGTCGGTGTCAAAACCGGCAGATCTTGGGTAGGGGGTCCCGAACTGTGCGTCTAAGGCGGATGGTAACAGGAGGCGGGGGACACAATGTTTACCCAGGTTCGGGCCCTCTCGATGGAGGTAATACGCTACTTCCTGCTTGATTGATCTTGATGATATGAGTATTACAAGAGTTGATCTACCACGAGATCGTAGAGGCTAAACCCTAGAAGCTAGCCTATGATTATGATTGTTCTTGTCCTACGGACTAAACCCTCCGGTTTATATAGACACCGGAGGGGGCTAGGGTTACACAGAGTCGGTTACAAGGGAGAAGATCTACATATCCGAATTGCCAAGCTTGCCTTCCACGCCAAGGAGAGTCCCACCCGGACACGGGACGAAGTCTTCAATCTTGTATCTTCATAGTCCAACAGTCCGGCCAAAGTACATAGTACGGTAGTCCGAGGACCCTCTAATCCAGGACTCCCTCACATATCAACAAGAAACCATGTCTTTCAAAATATCAACGCTAAAATAAGTTGTCCCTAGCCCATAATGCTCAATCATTGATCTATTCATGAAACACACTCGCATATTAACTATACCCAATACTAAAGTACGATCATAGTGCCTCCTAGTTGGTGCTTTTATAAGAGAAGATGGAGACTCAAATTGAAAATAAAAATTGCATAAAGTAAAAGAAAGGGCCTTCGCAGAGGGAAGTAGGGATTTGTAGAGGTGCCAGAGCTCAAAGTGCAAAACTTAGAGATAAAAACATTTTGGGAGGTGTTCCTTTCCCACCAACGAAAATGACTTAGAGTTCCCAACACTTTCCATGCTAGATATATCATAGGCTGTTCCCAAACAGAAAAGAAAGTTTATTCCTTTTTCCACCATACTTTCACTTTCCATGGCTAACCGTATCCACGGGTGCCCTCCACACCAACACTTTCCAAGGAATTTATTATTTGACAACATAATGTAAATTCATTTTTCATTTCGGGACTGGGTATCCCTAATACCTTTGCCTTACTCTCGTGCAATGATAAGTGAATAAACACTCATCATGATAATAACACATCTAGCATGGAAAATATTAGCCACCCCTCACCGCCTCGCGAGTGGTACGAACACACAAAAGAGAAGTTTATTTTGAAAATTAGAGATGGCACATCAAATTTGCTTAGAACGGCAAAATAATACCGCATATAGGTAGATATAGTGGAGTCATGTGACAAAAATGGTTTAAAGGGTTTGGATGTACAAGTAGTGATCATACTTAGTGCAAAATGAAGGCTAGCGAAACATTGAGAAGCGACCAACCAAGAAACGAATAATCTCATAAGCGAGCATTAAGCATAATTAACACCGAATAATGCACCATAAGTAGGATGTAATTTTATTGCATGACTATTGACTTTCGTGCTTGCATAGGGAATCACAAACCTTAACATCAATATTCTTACTAAAGCACAATTACTCATCAACATGACTCACATATCACATCATCATATCTCAAAACTATTACAAGGAATCAAGTTTATTTTGTCCAATGATCTTCATGAAAGTTTTTATTATATCCTTCTTGGATATCTATCACTTTGGGACTAATTTTCATATGTTGCTTTTGATAAGCTCAAACAAATATAAGTGCAGATCATGAGCATAATATTTCTTTCTCTCAAATTAATTTAAGTGAAGCAGGAGAGAATTTCTTAAAAAAATTACCAACTCTCAAATAAATCTAAGTGAAGCAAGAGAGCATTTCTTCAAAAATAACTAAGCACACTGTGCTAAAAAAGATATAAGTGAAGCACTAGAGCAAATCCATAGCTCATAAAGATTTAAGTGAAGCATAGAGATCAATTCTAACAAGTCATGGTATAATTTTGGCTCTCTCAAAAAGGTGTGTCCTGCAAGGATTCAAGACTTAAAAATCAAAACAAAACAAGCAAAGACTCATATCATACAAGTGCTCCAAGCAAAACTCATAGTATGTGACGAATAAAAATATAGCTTCGAGTAAAATACCGATGGTCGTTAGAAGAAAGAGGGGATGCCACTCGGGGCATCCCCAAGCTTAGTTGCTTGATTCTCTTTGTATAATAGCTTGGGATGCCGTGGGCATCCCCAAGCTTAGGATTTTCTTACTCTTTATTCCTTCGTCCATCGTAAGATAACCCAAAACTTGAAAACTTCAATCACACAAAACTCAGACAAAACCTTCGTGAGAGCCGTTAGTATAAGCAAGCAAATCACTACTATAAGTACTGTATCAAACCAATTCATATTTTGTTCTTGCATTATATCTACTGTATTCCAACTTTCCTATGGCAAAATCTCATCAAACAAAACCATAGAATCATCAAAACAAGCACACAACACAAAGAAAACAGAATCTGTCAAAAACAGAACAGTCTGTAGTAATCTTGATGTTTCGAATACTTATGTAACTCCAAAAATTCTGAAAGAATTAGGACCACGTGATAAATTTGTATATTAATCTTCTGCAAAAAGAATGGGTATTTTATCACGCTCCTGTGATTTTTAACAATTGTTTTTCTGGGCGCAAAAGTTTCTGTTTTTCAGCAAGATCAAATTTACTATCACCCAAGAAGATCCTAAAGGTTTTGCTTGGCACAAACACTAATTAAAACACAATCATAATAGTGGCATAATTTTTCAAACACTCAAGAACAGAAAGCAAAAGGCAAAATAAATTTTATTCATTGGGTTGCCTCCCAACAAGCGCTATTGTTTTACGCCCTTAGCTAAGCATAAGATTTCAATGATGCTCACATGAAATATAGTAATTGAAACACGAAGAAAGCAAAAACATATTTAAGTCTAACATACTTCCTATGCATAGGCATTTTATAAGCAAACAAATTATCAAAACAAGTAAAGACTAGCATATGCAAGGAAGAAGAATAAAACATAGGCAATCTCAACATGAAGAGAGGTAATTTAGTAACATGAAAATTTCTACAACCATATTTCCCTATCTCAAAATAATTATATGTGGGATCATATTCAAATTCAACAATATATCTAATACATAACATATTCTCTATATGATCCACATGCATGCAAAGTTGACACTCTACCAAACTAGGGGGATTATCATCAAATAAAGTCATGACCTCTCCAAGCCCACTTTCATCAAAAATTTCATAAGATTGAACACTCTCCAAATATGTGGGATTATTTTTACCTAGAGTTGACACTCTTCCAAAACCACTTTCAATATTATTGAATACATGTTCATCATGAGGCATAAATAAATTTTCAAGATCATAAGAAGAATCACCCCAATCATGATCATTGCAACAAGTAGTGGACATAACAAAATTAGCATCCCCAAGCTTGGGGTTTTGCATATCATTAGCACAATTGACATTAATAGAATTTATAATAAGATCATTGCAATCTTGCTATTCATCCAAGGAGCTATCATGAATCGCTTTATAAATTCCTTTGTTTAACACTTCATCACAATTTTCAGATTCATAAATCTCAAGCAAAACTTCATAAAGATAATCTAGTGAATTCAATTCACTAGCAATTGGTTCATCATAATTGGATCTTTTGAAAAGATTAGCAAGTGGATGAGGATCCATAACAATAGATTTTTAGCCAGCGAAGATGCAAGCAAATAGAAGGCACATGACAATACAAGCAAACATGAGATCTCATGAGAAAAAGGCAAAAGAAAAGGAAGGCGAATAAAATGGCAAATTTTTTTGCAGTGGGGGAGAGGACAATGAGAGGGAAATGGAAAATAATGTAAATTGTGAGGAGATGAGATTTGTGATTAGGAACCTGGTATATGTTGAAGATCCTCCCCGGCAACGGGGCCAGAAATTCCTTTTGATGCGGCTTGAAGCTACGTCGATATTTCCCCAAAGAGGAAGGGATGATGCAGCACAGCGGCGGTAGATATTTCCCTCAGTGATGAAACCAAGGTTATCAACCAGTAGGAGAACCAAGCAACACTACGTAAACAACACCTGCACACAAATAACAAATACTCGCAACCCGACGTGTAAAAAGAGTTGTCAATCCCTTTCGGGCAATGGCGCCAGAAATTGGAAAACGGCGTGAGAGAGTAGTAAATATTGATAGACCGAACACCAAATAAAATAAAGTGCAGCAAGGTATTTTTGTATTTTTGGTTTAATAGATCTGAAAATAAAAGCAAAGGAAAAGTAGATCGCAAAGGCAAATATATTAAAGAAGAGACTTGAGGGCCGTTGTCGGTGTCAAAACCGGCCGATCTCGGGTAGGGGGTCCTGTGCGTCTGAGGATCAAAGGTAACAGGGGACAAAAGAGACACAATGTTTACCTAGGTTCGGGCCCTCTTAATGGAGGTAAAACCCTACTTCCTGCTTGATTGTCTTTGATGAGTATAGGGGTTACAAGAGTTGATCTACCTCGAGATCGTAATGGCCAAACCCTAGATGCCTGGCCTATATGAATTCTGATAGCCTCTATGGACTAAACCCTCCGGTTTATATAGACACCGGAGGGGCCTAGGGTTGTACAGAGTCCGCTTGCAGAGGAAAGAAATTATACATCCGGACGCCAATCTTGCCATCCACGCACAGGAGAGTCCTATCCGGACACGGGGGAAGGCCTTCTACCTTGTATCTTCACGGCCCATCAGTCCGGCCCATATCACACAGCCCGGACACCCGAGGACCCCCTAATCCAGGACTCCCTCAGTAGCCCCTGAACCAGTCTTCAATGACGATATGTTCGGCACGCAGATTGTCTTCGGCATTGCATGGCGGGTTCCTCCTCCCGAATACTTCAAATCTGAATAAAAGAATTGTATCCGGCTCTGCATGACAGTCACAACCCTCAACCACGAAGGCAAAATATTTAATCAAAATAATGTCTGTCAACTGACAACTTTTTTCGATGAAAACGCTACGTCTGGCCTCTTTAACATTTCGAACCATTTTTTGCCTCCCGCTTCATGTTTCGAGGCGCGACCTCTATTGACACGTCTTGCTAAAACAGAGATCGTGTCCGCTTATTGTGGAATCATCATTAATATGGTTTTGGGTAATCCAACCGTGTCATTCGCACGATCCCTTGGGAATAGGCGAGTTTTAAGGCTTGAGGGGAGGCGCTTTATATTCACTGCCTATATAAGTGGATAAAGATCCCTCTTTTCTCCCCATGCCTTCTTCCTTCTCATGTTTCCCCATCCTCAAGCTCCAGCGCCCAAGCTTCAGTCTTTCCCACCGCCACCAACCTCTCCAGCCATGTCCGGATCTGGCTCGAAGGGCAAGTGGGAGGCCTCCTCCGTCACGGAGAAGGACGTAAAGGACCTCCGGGAGGCGGGGTACTTGTCTGCGGACATCGCACACAGGCTCCCAGCCAAGGAGCAAGTTATCCCCACCCCGGAGGCCGGCGAAATGGTGGTGTTCATCCCTCACTTCCTCCGCGGGCTTGGGTTTCCCCTCCACCCCTTTGTCCGTGGCCTCATGTTCTACTACGAGCTAGGTTTCCATGATCTAGCCCCAAATTCTTTCCTCCACATCTCGGCGTTTATCATCGTGTGCGAGGCGCTACTCCGCATCCCCCCACACTTCGGCCTATGGCTAAAAGTCTTCAATCTGTGGTCGATGGGAAGCATGCGGACTGCGGCGGCGCCATGGTGAGCAAGATCCCCAACACCACTTGGCCTAAAGGGGCCTTCATGGAGACCGTCAAGGTGTGGCAGCGGGAGTGGTTCTACATCACCGAACCTCGCGGCGCCAGATGGGCGGCCACTCCTGAGTTTAGATCCGAACCCCCTATGCAGCTCGCGTCGTGGACCAACAAGGGCCTGGACTGGGGTCGACCGCGGAAGTGTTGACGCTGCCGAGGCGCATCAAAAACATGATAAGCAAGAACACGAGTCTCACTGACGTGATTCAGGTGATGCTATTCCACCGGATCCTCCCCTACCAACTCCGGCCTCTCCATATGTGTGAGTTCAATCCGGAATGTCCCTGGACCCTGCAGCGCTTCTTCGGCACAACACACGAAGAGATCTAGAAGCTACTCTTCAAGGCCCAGAGGGCGTGGCCAAAGAAGACCGAAGTCATCGACCTCGACAGCATGAATCCAGCCACTCCGGTAAGTGTTTTATTCAAACATACACTTTGGTCCATAAATTCTTAGGCATAATGAGTTTTCTATCCCTCGCACAGGGCTGGACAGTGAAGGCGGAGCGGACCAAGTGTCCGGCACCGCTGCCTGAAGATCCGGCCACACCCCAGCTCATGAAGATGCTGGTTCCAGCGCCCTATCAGGCGCCGGAGAAGAAGGCCAAGAAGAAGAGCAAGGAGGCCAAGGGCAGCCTCCGCCGTAAGGGTACTTCGGACGCAGTGTCCGGAGAGACCGAAGTCCCCTCCTCCCACGAGGAAGATGAAGACGAGGAGGAGGAGGCGGAGGCGGAAAGTGACTCTCCCCTCAAGGGGAGGAAAAAGAAAAGGGCAGCCTCCATAGACCCGGAGGAGGGGTGTACAAGAGGGGGAAGATAACCCTCTCGGATGGTTCGGATTCGGATGCCGAACACATTCCCAAGAGGCGCCCCAGGGCAAAGCCCCCGGCCACATCGTAAGTATCAAAGGATACTTTACAAATATCCGGTATTTTATGTTTTTAATATAACATATTATGTTGTGTGTATTTCAGTCCTGCCCGCGACCTCCCCCAACCAGCTATCTGAGGGGAACTCTCTGGCACCAGAGATGGTGGAGAGCGAGACACCTCCGCGAGCCTCTCCGCCAACCATCACGGATGACACCGAGGTGGTGTCCCGAAGGGCCTCTCCGGGCCACGGAGAGGTGAGGGAGGCTGTCAACACGGCACCTGAGGGTGAGGCCTCGGCTGCAGAGAACATGGGGGGTGCAACCCCCATGGAGATCGACGGTGGGGGCCCATACCAGTCCGGCCCCCAGCCGAACACAATTCTGGAGACCCATATGGCTTCGGAATTGAGCGAGCAACCCCCTTCGAAGGAGGGGGAGCATCAACTCCGGCGGCGACCTCCACTAATCCGGAGGCGCCAAACGCTTTGGTGGAGGCACTACGACGTGCTTCCATTGTGGAGGAGCACCGCACCCTGATGGGTGTGGTGGTTGAGAAGGTTCAGTCCGCCAAGAGCGGGTTGAACGAAGCCTTCACCAGCCTGCTAACAGGCTTCGAGGTATGCGACGTAATACTCTTAGATGCTTTTCATATGAAGGAAATGTGCCTGTATATAGATAGTAGCCCCTGAGACTGTGTTCGGTTTTGAAAAAAGCCGAACAGAGGATCACATAGTATTCGGAAGAGGTGACGTACATTTCTATTTTATGACAGGCTTCCCTGTTGGCGGCAACCGCCCAGGCCGCTGAAGTTTTCGATCTCAATCGGAAGCTGAAGCTGGCTGATGATGAGATCGACCGCATTAACAAGCGGTTCGATAAGGCGCAAGGTATGCTTAAAAGAGCTCTTATATGTCTGAAGTGATATGCACATTCAGAATTAAGTTCATGTACTGCTATGATTATGATTGCAGGTAGCGCGGCCGAGGTCGAGACCCTCAAGAGCGCCCTTGCCCAAGCCAAGGAGCAGGCGAAGGCGAGCAAAGCGGCCGCTGATAAAGTGGCTGCGGATTTAAAGACCGAACAGGTCGCCCACCGCTAGCACGAGGAGAGGATGGCCGAAGTAGAGCAAGAGCTGATGGACGCCATCGGCAAGTGCGAGGCCTTGGAGGAGAAGAGTGCGGCCCAAGCTGCGGATCTCGCCAAGGCCCTCCAAGAGGCCAAAGAGGCGCGGACTGAGTCCCAGGCAGCTCGGGAGGAGATCCGGCAGGCCGAACAGATAGCGGCTGGTAAGCCGTTTCTTTTGCAGACTGTATTTGGCGGTCAAAGATATGCCTTGCTCACTCGACTGTGGAGTTCTCCAGACGCCTTTGCGGATCTTCCGAAGAGTGCTGCCGACGCTGCACAGTTCTTTCGGGCCCAGGAGGGGAACACGATGGAGAAGCTCTTCTGGTCACACTTCCTGGCGCCGGAGTGTCCGGCGCTATTGAACAACCAGATGATGCAACTGGCGGAGCTGCATAGGATGTCCGGCTTGGCCATGAAGGACGTCATAGTCCGGCTTTGGCCAACCGAACATATTCCTAGCAGCTACTTCGGTCTGGTGAAGCGACTCGCCGACGCATTGCCCCGAGTTGAAGCTGTAAAGCGCTCGGCGTGCATAGAGGGTGCGCGGATGGCCTTTGCCCATGTCAAGATGCACTGGGTGAAGATGAAGGCCACTGTCGTGGCGACCGAGGGCCCACCCGAAGGCAAGGACCACCGCAAGCTGGAGCGGTATTTTGACGATGTCTTGGAGGGTGCCCGAATAGTAGAGGGCCAATGCTCAAAGGATATCATGTTAGAATGAATGTGATATAGTTATCCAGACGTTGTGCTATGAACCAGGGCCTGTAATATATGTATGATTTTATCTGAAATTACTTTCTTCCTGTGCGGCCGTTTTTTAATTCTGAGGCTTTGCCAGTCGTCGGCTTCAGCCCCCACGTAGATGCTATAGGGGTGTTCGGAATAGCGCAAGATCACACTTGACCCAACGTCTTGGTCCGTAAAGGAGGTGTTTGCGCAGCGAACCAGGCAATCAGACTATGCGACTTTATCACTTTCACTTAGCCATAGGAGTTTGACGGTGGGACTAAGTACTAGCCCCTGGTGCGTATGTGGCTATCCGAACTGGGATGCCTTAGGCGCATGACTGGACGAAGGCCAGTCCTTTGTATAATACGGAAGAAATCACAAGAGATTTATAGCAAGTCGCCGAATCACCGACCAGCTCTTGCCGTATCATGACAGTCAGTTTTCGGCTTTCTCTACTGAGGTGTTTGACTGGACGAACCAGAAACACAATCACAGTAGTTCTCCCTTTACTACCCTAGCCGAACAAGCGGAACGTAAGGTAGTAATCACAGGAGCCGGGCAACCCTACTATTGACCAAAGACATGATTCGGAGCTGATGCATATAATGCAATATTCGGGACACCGAAGTATACTCTAGAAGTGTTCAGACTTTTGAAAAATATGTGTGGCCGAATAGAGCCCCTGGCATTTAAGCCGTACCAAAGCATATACGGAAATCTAACGCAAAGAAGGAATACAGATTTATGAAATAAACCAATGATGAACAGGGGTTGGTGAAAAACTGTTTCCATTATAATCTGATTGATACGTCAAAACATGCTATTACATATAATGCCATAAAGATCAAGGCTATTTTACATGCCGAGAATTTGTACACAAGGGGAAGTTGTATGCAGGGCCGAAAAAAGAAAAAGGTATTCTTGAAGATTCCCTTGACGCCCTGCCGCACGTCTGCGCCGCTTTTGCCTAGGTGCCGAATCCTTTGAGAGGAGAAATCGATGATCGCGTGTATAGAAGGGGCCTGTGAAAGAGCCCTTGTGCGACTGTCAGGTGATTAGGTCTTAATGAACCAGTAATAGGGGGAAGAAAAAAAGGAAGAAAAGGGAAGGGGTTGAGGTCAAAATAGGGTTAAACCGCACTATAGACCCTGCCCGCATTGTGCCTCCTCTGTTGCCCAAGGTATTTTAAGTGCGTAGTTATGCACACGCGGTACATATGTCGCGGTTAGATGGGGAGAGTGACGGAGGTGGAACTGCTAGTCCAGCTCGGAGTTCACCGAGTTGTTGTTCTGCAGGGTAGGCCAGACTCGTTTAACCATGTCCGGGGGCTTGATGTCCGATGAAGTGTTCGGCTTGATGAGACCGCTCTGCACCTCAGTCGCAAGGGCCGTGGTATGCTCCTCAGTACGGAGGGAGCGCTGCATGTTTCCATTGATTGTGATAACTCCGTGCGGTCCAAGCATCTTGAGCTTTAAGTAAGCATAGTGCTTGACTGCATTGAAGTGGGCAAAGGCGGTTCGTCCGAGCATTGCGTGATAACCACTACGAAAGGGGACAATGTCGAAGATCAAGTCTTCGCTTCGGAAGTTATCCGGTGAACCGAAGAATACTTCCAATGTTAAGGAACCCGTGCAGCGGGCCTCTACATCGAGTATCACTCCTTTAAAGGTGGTGTTACTGGGCTTGATTCTTGACGGGTCAATACCCAATTTATGAACAGTGTCTTGATAAATCAAGTTAAGACTGCTGCCGCCGTCCATAAGGACTCGAGTGAGATGGAATCCATCGATGATTGGATCAAGGACCAGGGCTGCCGAACCTCCATGACGGATACTGGTCGGGTGGTCCCTGTGATCGAAGGTGATCGGACAAGCCGACCAAGGATTGAATTTTGGGGCGACCGGCTCTACGGCGTAGACGTCCCTTAGCGCACGCTTGCGCTCCCTCTTGGGGATATGAGTGACGTATATCATATTCACTATTTTTACCTCGGGGGGAAATTTCTTCTGCCCCCCTGTGTTCGGTGGGCGGGGCTCATCATCATCCTCACTTGGCGGCCCTTTCCCCTTATGTTTGGTGTATAACTTACCGTCCTGTTTGGAGACCAATAGTTTCTGTTGCAATGATTTGCAGGCTTGTTGGGGGTACCATGAATCTGGCAAGGCCGATCGAGTATTTTGTCTAAATTGGATGGGCCATCCTTGTTTCCTTTGAATGGCTTCTTCTGCTGACCGGGTTTAGAGCTACTGAATCCGGCGTTGACCGCTGTGTCTTCAGTTTCTTCATTGTTGTTCCGACGCTTGTGCTTGTTACGTCGCGGCCGTCCCTGGATTTGGAGGTGCCGGGGTCGCTGGTACTGTTGCTTCTACGAGCTAACCAGATGTCTTCTCCCGCGCAGAAGAGGGTCATGAGTGCGGTAAGAGCTGCCATAGATTTCGGCTTTTCTTGGCCGAGGTGTCGGGCAAGACATTCGTCGCGGACACTATGTTTAAAGGCTGCTAGGGCTTCAGCGTCCGGACAGTCGAATATTTGGTTCTTTTTAATTAAGAACTGAGTCCAGAGTTTGCGGGCTGACTCTCCGGGTTGCTGGACTATGTGGCTAAGGTCATCGGCGTCCGGAGGCCAAACATAAGTACCTTGGAAGTTGTCTCGAAATGCATCGTCCAAATCTTCCCACCTGCCAATAGAGTTCTCACTACAAAAAAATACACTTCCGTGATGATACGGGTTTGTCATAGTAGGTCACGTTTTCTGTCATGCATGTACATCCATGACGATTTTATGACAGAATCAAGATAGTCATACCTGTGCTGTCGTAGAAGTGTTCCATGACATAACCAAAATTATCATCTCGGAAGTGTCCACTTCCATGACGATAAATCGCGCGTCACAGAAGTGCTTTCGTCAAGGGTGACCGACACGTGGCATCCACCGTAACGAAACATCGTTAAGCTACTGAGTCCGGTTTTGGATCCGATAACCCGTTAACAGCCCCGACCAACGGTGATTTTCCATGTGTAAAATCATCATTGGCTGGAGGAAACACGTGTCGGCTCACCGTTAGGACAGATGTCATCCACTCATTGGACCCAAAGCGCCTATGATACGTCAACACGTGGCACGGCCCAATAGAGGCCCATTCCTGTGAAAAGGCTGGCCCGTTTGACTTGGTCAAAAGGTGGCGGGCCGGCCCACGGCCCATTATAACCGAGGGTCCGTTTACGGCCTATCCGAATTAGGCCGAGTAGCGTCATCTGGGCCGTCCAATATAATTCTAGCCCATTTTAACTTCCGACCCATGTATGGCCCATGACGTCTTTCGTCCCATATGAGGCCCTTTGTAACTCTCGGCCCATTAATGGCCCGTGGTAAAACTGCCCGTAATGAACAATGTATCACTTTATACCCATTAACGGCACGTGGTGAAACTGGCCCGTAATGAAGAGTGTATCACTTTATACCCATTAACGGCCCATTATTCCGTTGGGCCGTTTCCAGCCCATGTTATCTTTCAGCCTTCTCAGGGCCCATTTATTCTTGGGCTCATTTCCAGCATTCGTTTACTTACGACCCGTTACTGTCATTTTCTGCTTGTGGGCCAAATTCAGCCCGTGGTTACAGTCGGCCCGTTTGTGGTCCGTTAATACGTTGGGCCGTTTTCATAGCGTCATCAAATACGGCCTATTAACGATGGCCCGTTGTGGTCGGCCCATGAATGGACGATTCCAACTCTAGCCCATTTACGGCCAAAATGTGGTCGGTTATTGGCCCATGTTTGGCCAACCGATCATACGGCCCGTAGAAGGCCCGTTGATGATACGGCCCGTAGAAGGCCCATTGTGTCTACGGCCCATATAAGGCCCATTATTTCAATGCCCCGTAGAAGGCCCATTGTTTCTACGGCCCGTAGGAGGCCCATGTTAACTATAGTAAATATGTAGCCCATGGTTATTGTGGCCTAGTTTCGAAAAATAGGTTATTGCGGCCACTAGCAAACCTTGGAAACAGAACTGCACTGACTACAAGAAAACAAATAAACAAGACAATAAGGAAATAAATTAGCAAGCAACTTACGCTAGGCTATCACGGCTATTACACATATTACATCCACCGGGCATCAAAGTTCGCCACCAGTGCAAATATAGGGAGCAAAGCATCATATAAACGCCGCAGCAAAAGAAGTCTAGAACTGAAACCACTTCAGAAGAGCTCAAGAAACAATATCCTGGGTACCCATAATGCTGGCAAGATGCTTAGCAAGCTTATTAACTTTCTCTTGTTTGGCGCTTAATTCCTCCAGCACTTGCTGTTGCACCAGAAAGTATGCATCTGAATTCTGCAGGGACTTCCTCAGTCCTTCGGCTTCCTGTCGCATAACATCTGATCGATGTCTTTCAACTTGAAGTTGAGACTCAAGAAGCCGAACTGATTCAGGCAGCGAGTTCGAAGAGCTGGTGTCAGCAGTAGTAGCCAGTAACTCAAACACTACATCAAGACAGGACTTTGGGGTTGTCTCAGTGTCTTCAATATAGTTTTTATCAGCTTTCTTGGAGACCAACAGGGATGTCTCACTATCTTGAACCTTATCTGCATTACTTCCTTTACCATTGCATAACGGGGTACTCTTCTCCAATATTTTATCCGCGTTCTAAAAGAGAAACAAACAAACACATCACATGTTTACAATGTAGTATATGAAACTCATTTTGGTAAACCAGTTCAGTAGTAAGGTGGACAGGATAACAACATGAAACAAACATATATCTATGTAGAATGGTCACTGTATGGTCTATATCATTCTAGTTTATGTTGCCAAATCAAGATAGAGTTCAAATAGTATCTATTTAAGACAAAGCAGCATAGACAGAATATAAGTGTGGGAAACTACACAGCAATAACAACACTTGTAATGTGCATGGCATGAGAACATAACTATTTATTCAATTGAAACTGAAATCAACATAGAGCAAGATACAACAGTAAACACGTTAAAGAAACAGGTTTAAAACATACCTGTTGCGTCATTGGAGTTTCAATTGCATCCTTCAAATTTGAAATTAGTTGGTATGAGTAAATATAGGGATGCAAGAGCAAAGTAGTATGAACCATAGCTACGGAACCTGACCTTAGAACAATTCTTCTTCTGCTTTAAGCGTTGACTTGGGGTTCGGAGTGGTGGTCCTCGTGCTTTGGGCACTGCAGTTGCCTTACTAACTGCTCGTGTTTGGGTGCTCTGTGGTGGAGACGGTGTTGTGTCAATGGGAACTGGGTTACTATCTGCTGGGGTTGGGTTTAGAAGGGGTGTAGCTGGTTCTCTGTCCAACTGGGTAGGGGTACAATCTGCGTGAGTCTGGGTTATGTGTGGTGGGGCTGGTTCTTGGGCAAGTACAACCGTGGTTCTATCTCCATCGACAGGTAGCACGATCTTTTCTGAAGACCGTGTTTTTACTCCCACAGATACTGCCATCACTCCCTCCAATTGAAATGGCTGATAAACAAGAAAAGTAATTGAATGTACAAACATTGTAAGATAGACAGGTGCAATGGATAGTAGGGAAGAAAACAGGGCATGAAATAATTCACATTTATGTTGTCTAACCAAACAGAATAGCAGGACATAATTTCCCATATATGATGGCTAATTAAACAGGATAGCATGACACAATTTCACATGTATGATGGCTAACTAAACATGATAGAATGACATACTTCAAAATCTGACATGATATAACTATACGATGTGTCTATTAAAGTGGTTGGCATGCCATAAATCACAAACATGCCGTCGATGGAAACATGATGGCATGATATAATTCACGGATCCCCCCGACCCTCGCGTCGTCCTCCCGAGGGCGACTCGGGGGCGACTAGGGTTTCCCCCGCGCCGCCACCCCCTCAATCCCAGCCCCTCCTCGCCGCCACCTGAGGGGATCGACAGGCAAGCCTGCTGGGTCATCGATGAAGGTGGCGGTGAGGTGCTGCGTTGCTTCGTGCCCCTGCGAAGGACCTGGAAGCCGGGGCGGAGGCCCCAGACGGCGAGGCGGCGCTGCCTCCGCGACTGGCGGCGCGCGCAGGAAGAGGTGGCCGGCATCCTCGGCTGCCTGGGCAGCGAGGATACGGCGTGCGGTCGCGGCGCGGAGTCCCTCTGCCCCAGATCTGAAGGTCAAGCGCCCTCCTCCCCTGCTCTCTCCTCCCCGCCGGTCGTACCCTTCTGCGACTCTGGTCGCCAGATCCGGTGCTGGTGGGGTGCGGGTGCTCAGGTTCGAGCCCAGGGGAAACCTTTGGCCGGTCCTCCAGTCACGACGGCGACGGCGCGTGTGCGCGTCGTGTTCTTTGCTGGAGGCGCCGTCGAGGGCTCTCCTCTTCACCCCGCCCTAGACCCCGGGTGAAAACTCAAAACCCGTCTTGGGTTGGCCGGCGGCGGTGCCTAGTGCATCGCGTCCTTTTAGGAGGTGCCGTCTTGGGTGTCTGGTTCTTCGGGAGAGGGATGAGGTGGTTGGTGGGCGACCGTCGGCTGCGAGGCCAAGTTTGCGTTTTTCTGTGGAGGGTGCTCGTTCCTGCAAGAGTCCTTCTTGCGGCCATGGAACGGGACCTGGTGCTCCCCTGCTCCACCTCTTGGCCTCTGCAGCTTTCTTCTTCAGCGACCTCCCGACGGCTATCCTTCTGCTCTTGGTTGTTCAGGAGAGGTGGCAGTGCAGCTGTGGTGTGTGCCTGCGGCGTGGCAAGGGTTGTGCAACTTGTCTGCGATGGGGATCCGGCTGCCGTCTGCTCTAGTTCCCGGGTGAGCGCCAACGATCCGACGGTGCGGCGCCTTCGAGCCTAGGCGAGAGGAAAGGGTTCCTCTTCGGCGTTGGGAGCGATGTGTCTTCCCTTGCCCTTGGGTTCAGACAGTTCACACCTTTCTCTGGCCTTCGGCTGATCATCGAGGCTTCTCTGCTGCTCCTCTCTCTGTTGACTATGTGCAGTAGGCTTTGACACTACTAGCAGGGCTCTTCATGTATTTTCTTTCTACTCTAGTGTGTGTTGCATTGTTAGCTATTCACTAAGCTCCATTGTATCTTTCGGTTGCTATCGCTTGGTGGCCTTGTGTAATCCTGGCCGGTTGATGGCTTCGTTAATTCAAAGCCGGGCTCCCCTTGAGCCTTCATTCTAAAAAAATATATAATTCACGGATAGAATGACATAATTCAAAATATGATGACTATGTAAACATGATGAGATGATATAACTATATTATGTCTTTAGAAAATGGGTTGTGATGCCATAATTCAGATACATGCTTTCTATGTAAACATCATGGCATGATATAATTCAAATATATGATTTATATACTAATGAAGTGAGCAAAGGGCAATCACATATATGATGTGTCAACTAAGGAGATGGCATTCAGTATCGTGTATATGATGTAAAAACTAAGCATTGCAATACAACATATGCATGATATGAGTAATATAACCCTGCCAAGTTTGAGCATACACCTCAGGGGGATAATAGGACTGGTCATCTGCTTCTGAATCCTCCTCTGAAGAGCTATATGTAACCAGCAAGATATCTGCTTCAGCAGGTAGCAATGTCTGCTCTGAAGACCTTGTTTTCACTCCAGATTTATCCATCATCAATTCAAATGGCTGATGCACAGGAAGAGTAGTTGAATATACAAACCTTGTCGACAAAAGCAATGAGAAATACAAAAAAAGGACGGCATGATATAATGCACATATATGATGCTTGGCTAAACAACATGGCATTGCATAATTCACATATATAATGCCTTGCAACAAGATAGCATTGCATAATTCACATATATAATGTCTTGCAACAAGATGGCATTGCATAATTCACATATATGGTAATTAGACACTAAATAGGTGGCATTCACACAAAGCATGTCTAAACTAAGCAAATGACATAGCAATGCAAGATACCATACGCACGATATGAGCAACATAACCCTGCCAAGTTAGAGCATGCACCTCGGGGGGGGGGGGGATAGGACTGGTCATCTGTCTCTGAATCCTCCTCTGAGGAGCTATCTGTAACCAGCAAGACATGCACTTCGTCAGATAGCATTGTCTGCTCTGAAGACCTTGTCTCCACTCCAGATTTTTCCATGACCGTGCCGAATGGCTGATGCATAGGAAGAGTAATTGAATGTACTAAAATTGTTGACAAAGTTAACACGTAATAAAAAATGATGTCATGATATAATTCACATATAAGATGACTGGCTAACCAGGGTGGCATTGCAAAATTCACGTATATGATGCCTGGCTAAACAAGATGGCATTGCATGATTCACATATACGATAAAGAAACTAAACAGATGGCATTGACACAAAGCATGTCTAAACTAAGCAGATGACATCTTTGATGTATACAGTAAGGAATGCAAGGCACCATATGCATGATATTACCAACATCAGCATGCCAAGTTAGAGCGAAGACCTCATGGGGTAAATAGGAGTGGTCTTCTGCTTCTGAATCCCCCTCAGAACAGTTATCTTCCTCTTGATTACGATCTGAAATGGGTGGAGGGGGGCTGCCTTTGCGCCGACCATGGAGCGACGTCTGCATGAAATTTTATTGCCACGCAAGGCTCGTCTCTTTTGCTCTACATGTTCAGTTCCATTGTGTACAATAACTGACATGCATAGGAATAAAACATAGTGAGATTATGTAAGGAGTGCATGCACAAATCTAGAGTGATGGTAGCAAACTGTGGATAGACCCAAAACCAATGATAGCAGGCAGATAATAGCTTTAGTTAAAAAATATAGATAATGGCTCTTTTAATGTTTGTTTGCACCCAACATGAGTAGACACCCGAGATTAACCAGATAGTAGAAAGATAGTACTGATTGCTGCCCCAATATGTACCCCACAACCATTTAAAAACTCAAGTTTCAGGATAAGTTTGGACCTGACTTAGAGTCTAATAGGTGAACACGATGATAAAGTAGCATGTCATCATATTAAGCGATGCATAACGTAAGCAGACACGGAAGAGTGCGACCTCTCTTGCGGACCCGTATAGTCCTCAAGGTCATCTGCTCAGTTGATGATGGTAATGCATTTGTCGTGGCTGCCGGCGGCCGGGAAGAAGATCTGAGGTGGCGAAAGACAGTCTGGGGAGCGGATCCCTGCTGTGGTGAACCCTTCCATCGTTGGAGCAGCTGAGCTGGGGTGGAACACAACACCGCAGGAGCAGGACAAACCACACAAGGTTTTCTTTGACACATATGTGTAACAGAAGTAATTGTGTAAGGACTTGTTTGAATTTGAGGATTCTAATAATGCAGGGATAGGAAATAGACAGGAATATGATAGGAATGCACGTGGAAAACAGAGAATTTAAAAACCCAATATTTCTGCCAATCTGGGTGTTTGGTTCACAAGAATTGGAAGATCACAGGATGCAAAGAAGCATGGTGAGATTAAGTCAAACCACAAGAAAATGTACGGTTATAATGATACTATGCTACTATCTCTTAGTCTTGGGCTTCATGAATAGGAATTTGAAAAGGAGGACAAATAACTAAAATTCCTACGGTTTTTCTTTGAAGGAGACACTAAAGGAACAAATCCTACAGTTTTCATTTGCTCCATTCCTTTGCACCAAATTCATGAAAAGTAGTACCATAGGAAACTTTCCAATTCCTATGTTTTTCATTCACTTTTCCTTTCAAGCATTGGCGATTCTAGTAGGCCGGCTTGAGCAAGGAAAAGCCTACACTAAAAAATGTTTTTGGGCTACTCCTATTACTTTGGACCCAGGGCACTGCCCTACTAGCTCAGCTCCCAGGGCCATCGACAAATGCACAGCTCAAACACGCAGAGATAAATAATGATGGCGTTCAAGAGAGTCCATCACAGATAGCTAAGTTGCCTGGTACCTCACTGCTTGTCATATAGTAGGATAAAATAATCGTATTTCCCGTTACTCCGTGTGCTCAGTGGACAATATATATAACATGTAGAGTAAAAAAGAGATGCAACAAGTGTACAACCTCTTTGGCAAAGCCATGTCGATCTCAGCGTGATTGGGTTGGCTGGTGAGGATGCTCCGGCTGACTTGGCTGTCGGAGGAGGGGAAGAAGATCTTAGGCGTCTAGAGATGGAGCCTGAGGTACTGCTCCACTGTGATGGAGGGTTTCGTTGTTGGAGCAGCTCCGGTGAGTTGTACGACGCCGAGGCTGAAGCAGGACAAGAGAGACAACGTTAACCTGAGTGGAATTCTAATAGCATCTCCAATAGATGACGTAAAATAAATAACCACAAAGTGCTAGATGTAAAATACATCAGCCACTCATCTCTGAACTTAACTGTCGAAACTGAATTTAACTGTCGAAACTGAACTTAACTGTCGAAACTGAATTTTGCTGTCGAAACTGAATTTTACTGTCGAAACTGAACGCACTAGAGGTGAGGCTACACGTCAGTCGGCTGACTTTTTCATCTCTGGTCAGTCAATTTTGCAGCCGTTGGATACGAAATCAAGGGCTTGCAATTCATCTTCAACCTCCACCCCCCTGAGCCGCCAGCCGCCCCCCGCCGCCCGCGGCCGGTGGTGCGCCGCCCCGCCCGCCCCGAAAACACTCCCCACCTCCGGTTTGCCGCCGCCCCGGCCATCCCTCTAGGCCCCCACGTGCCGAGCTTTTTCTCCGGTGATCCCCACGCCACCGCCCCACCAGCGCCACCCTGAACCCTAAGATAGATAGTGGGGTACCTCTCCAGTGAGCCCCCCTCCCCGCTGCGGCTGGTTCTTCCTTAACTCCGGCGAGCCCCCCCACCCCCTGAAAATCGACTGATCCAAAAGTCGATTCAGTCGACTGAAGTGTAGCTAAATCGGAGCAGCATCGCAAGCAAGAGCAAGAGCGAGAGCAGCAGCGCGAGCAAGAGCAAGAGCAAGAGCAGACCAGGCAGGGGACCGAGAGCAAGAGCAGAGCAGCAACGCGAGTGAGAGCTAAAGCAGCAACATCTCCTACTAATGTGGACGTCGCCGCCGAGGGAGCGACGCCATGGAGGAAGTGGCCGGCGACGCCGCCGTGGATGGAGCTGCGCCGTGTCGGCTCGGGACCGAGCGCCGGCAGCACCGTGAGATCGAATCAAGAAGAAAATGCGGCGATTAGTGTACAACCTCTTTGGTGGCGCCGATTAGGCCGCAGCTTCATCCGAGGAAACCGTGATGACGATGCTCTTCCGGTGGTGCAGGTGAAGACGGCTGTGTGGGAATGGAGGTGGCGCAAAAGACGAGGGGAACGTCGGGACAACTCCTTGGAGGTGGAGGACGGGGTGGCTGAACCGGCGGGACGACCAGATCAACGACGGATCCTCATCCAGTACGGTGGATGAGGGATGTCGAGGTGTTGCTGTGGACGACGTCGTCGGGGAAGAGGCTCCGACTGGGTGGCGGACGGAGGAGGGTGTGGGGCTTCGCGGGTTTTCCCGGCCTCGGTGTATGAATGGGTGGGCGGATGGGATGGGGGTGGGGAACCATGGCTTAGGGACGCGCTTGTCTGAAATGTGGGGTAAGTTATGAAAGTACCCCCACCGATTTGAGGCGGTTCTTTCGGTTCAGGGGTATCACGGGCATTTTGCGTGTCGGGATTTCACAGGAGGTGGGAGTTTTCGCGCGCGTTGTAATTTTGGAATAGCAAGGTGCGGGTTGAGATGGAGGGTGTTGTTGGAGCACAACGAGACAAAGATATATCTTAAATATTTCGGGCTAACAAGGCATGGGTTGAACTTTCCGGACAAGCCTAATGTGTACTGTACGAAATCAATTCGCACTACAAATGTCATTCAAAACTTTGAAATCATGTTATGTTCAATTAAAATATTTCACTACGTGTATAATGCATGCAACCTACTACTCAAATGAACGTTTTAGTGCATTCCAAACGTATATACTACCGCTTCAATATGAACTAAATTTGAATTCGTTTCTCTATTTGAATAAGATCTACAATAATGATTGTTGTGAAGTCAAAGCATTTGAATTCGTTTCTCTGTTTTAATAAGATCTACAATCATCATTATTGTCAAGTTAAACCATCGTTTGTGTATTATCTTCACAGCACACCACATGATTAGTCTCGAGTTACATATGAACTATGTGTACTATATGAACTCGAACTCGATTTTTTGAATCCACTTTATGTTGATTTCAAATCACAGTACATTTCAAGCTCTAGCTAGATCTTCATAATCTAAACCATGTATCATTTGTATAATGTGTTTATCACATTATGTATGGTGCCCCGCCCCCTACGCCTACAAGTATTTAGATGTGAGTTGCAAACACCACACATTACCACAAATTCAAATAAAATGTGAGAATGTTCGTTATATAGTATTGTTTAGATTGTTCGATATTTAGTTGTAAGCTGCAAACGCCACACATTATCACAAATTCAAATAAAATGTGAGATTGTTTGATGTATAGTATGGTTTAGATTGTTCGACATTTAGCTGTGAGTTGCAAACGCCATGCATTATCACATTATGGTATAACATGTGCAAAACCACAACACGTGTATCACCGCTATATTCATGCATGCATATGTTTAAAACACGATGATCTCCTATTCAAATATATGAATCCACTTTCATATCAAATTATGATCTTTGTTAGTCTCTTACACCCACACAATCCTCTAACCTTTGTAGCTACCACTAACTTTCTCTCATGCATGCACACGCCCTCCTCGCCCTCACCCTCCCTCAACATTCTATCCATCGTGCACATTCATTTTTTCTTTAGGTCATTCTCCCACAGTCTCCACAACTCCTTTCTGACACACACCGATCGATAAACCTCTCCAGCGATGTCTGCCTACAACATACACACGCACATTCAATCTCCTCCTTTATGTGTCCTTGCCTCGTGTCTGTCATACGGTCCCACACACGTGTAAACTCTCGCCCCTCTTTTCATCGATCTCATAACCACACACTCCTCCCCCTATCTAGCTAGTAGCTGGGCCTCTCGCACCACCTCCTAGCTCCATTCACTCTGTCTATCCGTCTCGCCGAGCCTTATTTTCCTCTAACAAATGGACGTACACCGATCGATCTCCCGCTATACATATAGCTAGCTAGGTCCTTATAACTTGTTTTTCCCCACGCGTCGATCGATCTACCTCATTAGTTATGTCTCTCCCTTCCTCCGACAAACAACAATTGATCTACCGATCTAGTTAGGTTTGCTTACCAAACACATGGTTCCCCTTCATCATCCATGGATGCGTCCCGACAGATCTATCATGCACAGGCACACACAGAAACACATCCCCACTCTTATTGATAATATTGCAGTTCCACCCTCAGTTTGTCTAGTAGGCCTCTCCCACCATCTTCGAGAAACAACTCCATCACCCATCCAGCACTCTACCCCTCTCCCTCCCTCTCTCTCTCCTCTCTCTCTCTCTCTGTCCCATCCTATTTCCCGTCCTTCAGTTATGTATGGATGTCGACTGATCTCCCTCAAGACAAAGCTAGGTCTCTCCTTCTCAACACATATACGAGTCGTTCTACCTCTATAGTTAGGCCTCTGCCTACCCCTCCCCCCACCCTCCTCCCACACACATACCGATACATCGAGCGCTCTAGTCATGTCTCCCTGCCACACACAAACTTGACCTGTTCCCTCTGGCGTTCTGGTAGGTCAGTCGCCCTATATTTTTGACTTGCACACACACACACACAATTTCGATGGCTCTCTTCATCGATCTCGCACCCACCCACTTGATCCTCTCTTCGACTCTATCGATATCTATGACCCCTCCCTCTCTTCTCGTGGACCGCCTGACCCTCTATATATGATATGGATAGGCCTCCCTTTCACACACATTGCATGCAAAATTTTGTTTGAGATGTCATCGACACATATTCCCACAAATACATTCACGAAATCAACCCTCCCCCCAAAAAACAAAAATCATTCACGAACGCACAAGCCATTTGTCTAGGTCTGTATCTCTCTCACACACACCCACGTAGGTGGGGGACGTGCACGAAGAGAAGAGGTGCACGCACGGCGCACGTACTCCCATCTCTTTCCCAGCCACACCCGCGCGGGTACACGGTGGAGCTCATTTCTGTATGAAAAGGCAGCCCACGTGGTAATTTGACACATGTACTGGATGTCCACTTGGTGGAGGGAGGATCGTCTACCACGGGTGAACAAACAAATTGCGACTTGATGCGTTATGTTAAAAAAGAGGCAAACCATGTGGGGCCTACCTTAGAGGCAAGGCTCTATACTAAGGCAAGGCTCTATACACTGGAGTACTTTTGATGTGTCCCGTCAACTCGCAAAACGAGGAGAAGCTTGCTTAGTATGCCGTCTCCCCCGCTCACGGGCGCGGTGGCTCGTAGGATGAGGTGAAGCTTTCTTATAGTAGTAGTACTGTACGCCTTACACCTGCTCCCGCGCCCACGCGCGCGGTGGCTCGTAGGACGAGGAGAAAATTTTACTACTCCCTCCGTTTACTCCTCGTCCCTACTACCTTGGTTAGAGAGATTATCATATTGTTTGGAATATATATGTCCTTTAGTAGATTTCAATATGAACTACTAGTACATACTCCAAACACTGATGTATATAGACGTATTTTAGAGTGTAGATTCACTCATTTTGCTCCGTATGTAGTCCATATTGAGGCCATGTTTGGTTCATAAGTCCTAGGACTTTTTGTAGTCCCAACTAAAAAGTCCCTACTCCTTAAAAAGTCCCTCCCTGTTTGTTTTCAGGGACTAAAAAGTCCCTAGTCCCTCCCTAGAGGTTATTGAATGACCATGTTACCCCCAGTATACAGAAAAGTAACAACCAAACAACACCATGGGGCGGCGGGGCAATGGGTGAAGGTAGGGGCATTGTTGGAAAAGTCCCAAAAAGACTCTCCTTGAGAGTCTTCTTCATTAAGTCCCAAAAAGCAAGTTTTAGTCCCTAGTAGTCCCTCCTGTTTGGTTAAAAAGTCTCTAAGAGGGACTTTTTCTAGTCCCTACACTAAAAAGTCCCTGGAAACAAACACCCCCTGCATAAAGTTGAGACACTTATTTCGGAATGGAGGGAGTACATATTTGCTATGATCTTTTGAGGAACCGATATTTGTTATGATCTGTCAATCATTGAGATGCAATAGCATGCATGTTAGTCTCCTTTGTATTTGATGAAATGTTGCAACGGGCAACCTTGGACGCAAGATACATGTAACAGAAGCTGGAAGCTTCATAGCATTGTACTATCTCGCTGATAAATCACAGTACCTACTATACTAGTACTTCCTCCGTTCCTAAATATAAGTCTTTGTAGAGATTTCACCATGAACCACATACAGATGTATATAGATGCATTTTAACTGTAGACTCATTCATTTTGTTCCGTATGTAGTCCACCTAGTTGAATCTATATAAAGACTTATATTTAGGAACAGAGGGAGTACTATGTAAAGAGTTAGGTGTCGCACGGTGTCCAGAAAATATGGTGATAGTGTGAGGTGGGCCATGTAGTCACTGAGCCTGCGTGTTTTCACTGCTCTTGCACTCCTCCCCCATAAGAATGGAGAAAATTGTAATCTAGTAGTACCTCCTTTCGCCGAAAGTGTGGGACATCCAACAGTCCTACCACCTCAGTAATAATGACCAATGAGCCGTCAAATCACATAGACCCAACAGTAAGTTGGACGGACGAAGCAACCATCACTCTTGAATCCGCTTCTCCCTTCAACGCAGGCGCCAGCCAGAGGTCGCGTCCGCTCTGCCCGGGCATGAATGCGGCACCGATTCTTTGGAGCGGCACTGACCGTTTCGGGCGGGAAGCGCGCGCGGGCGATGGAGGGGCTTTGGGTGGGCCAGGCTGGTCAGGAGCGGGCGTGGCAGCTGTCCGCCTGTCCCTACCGGACGCCCGGAAACGAGAGGATGCACGGACTCTCGCAGCTAAAATCGTACCATCTCTCTGTAGGAGTAGGTCGGTCTGTCGCTCTCTCTAACACACACATGCTGTTAAACACACACACACACACACGCACACGCACACACAGGTTCATAGAATAGGAAAATCATGCTAGTGCAAAGCCACAGGAAATGAGATACAAATGGAGTACGTACAAGAAGAGAAGAGGTGACGAATATTCCATCAAACCTGGACTGAGGAGTAGTACTCCCTCCGTCTAGGTGTTAAGTCATCTTACGGAAATCAGATATTCCCAAAATGTTTAGGAGTCGTCCATTAACTTCGCATCTCAATCCCCTCCTGGCCTCGTTGCTAGCGAGCATTTGGATCCTTAGCAAGAACAGCTTATAGCATAGCCGGGCAAGGTTAGGCGTTTGGAACTGTTAAAATATGTTAGCTTTTGTGGGCCAGCTAGCTTGGGTGGGCTAGAAAAACCTTGCTAGCTCAGGAGAGCCAGATCGGCTCGCTTCCGATGACAAACTTCGCGTAGTAGTAACATCGACTAGTAACATATGCATGTTACTAGTCCAAGTTACTCACCACTATGACCAGCATAAGCAATGTAACCAAACCCTCCTTACTCTTCCTTGTTATCTCCCCCGGAAACCCAATGCATGGAGCGCAACTACGCGTTGATCAGTCAAGAAATCAAAGTCGGCTTGCATGAGAGTTAATACATGGCCCTGCATGGTAGCTAAAACGACATCTCTTAGTTGTTTGGATTAATTGTTGTGTTTAGAGACAGAAATCAGGGCTTTGATTGGAGGAATAACCAGTCAAGTTTCTCCTTCTCCTCCAATCTGCTTGCACCTTGGTCCCACTGCACCTCCTAACGTGATTGATTACACCTAGACGGAGGGAGTCGTATGAGATACAGCGGCACACTGACTTAGGTCGAATACAAGTGACCAAAATTGTGTGCATGTTATAATAAGGATTCACTTAAAATAGTACGTGAGCGAACAGAGGGATCAATTGGACAGTGTTCCCGAGCAGTAGCGAGATGTGTGAGGTAAGATACACCGCTGGCGCTTTTAATTTTTCTTATTAATTTGTTGGTTTCACCCTCTGACTGGTGGGACCCAACATAATACATGGAGAGAGGTAAGGTGACTAAGGCTGCATTATTTCTGCACCACTGTGGATAGTCTTACCACCAAAGCCACATGACACGATTATGATTTAAATCCCAATGACTCCCACACAAAAAACACGGCATGCTTGTCACACGAATGCAGGAATGTATAAAAAGGTTATTTTCCTCTCGTTGAACATAACGGGAGGGTTGTGTAGCTGGTTAGCCTGTTCGCTCATCAAACTTGAGGTCTCGGGTTCGATAACTACAGTTGAGCATAATTCGTGCCAGGAGGTTTCTTTGACCGGTCAAAATGGATGGATACGGAGCTATACGATCTTGTAGCGACCGTATAATCACCTCATCACGTATAAGCTGCAGCCTCGGCGCTTGTTTTCTAGGGTTTGCACTCTTCACACTCTCTCCAGTATATATATACATGCTGGAGCCTCAGCTCTTGTAGTTGTTCTCTTCACACTCTCTCACCCTCTCCAGATCTAAACAAGACTTCGTTGGCCTCTCTCTCTCCCCTCACTGCTGGTCTGCTTGTAGTTGCTCTCTTCACACTCTCTCACCCTCTCCAAATCTAAACAAGACTTCGTTGGCCTCTCTCTCTCCCCTCACTGCTGGTCAAAGAGCCGGCAGGATCCGTCCGCCGTGAAGGGAAGGAGGCTTAACGCTGTCGCCGTCGGCGAGGGAGGGAATCCACTACCGGCGCAGCTATTCACTTTCACCCAGCGGCGGTGCGGGAGGGCCTCGGACCCCTTCTTCTTCGCCGTCGTACATAGTGTGGACCGAACGGCCTCCGGTCGCCCACCGAACCACACCCCAAGAACCTTAAGGTATAATTTACTTATTCCACATGCATTGCTCTAGCTGCATGTGGGCTTTTTCCGCTTCTGCACTCGAATCTAGGTGTTGGATCAAACAGGAAAGTAGTGGGGAATGTTGTATACCATGAATCTAGGACGTGGTTCAAAGAGGGAAGGAATGGGGGAAAGTAGTGGGAAAAGTTGTATAGCATGAATCTAGGACGTGGTTCAAAAAGGAAAGGAAGGGGGAAAGTAGTGGAGAAAGTTGTATCGCATGAATCTAAGACGTGGTTCAAAGAGGAAAGGAATGGGGGAAAGTAGTGGGGAAAGTTGTATAGCATAAATCTAGGACGTGGTTCAAAGAGGAAAGGAAGGGGAGAAAGTACTAGTACATACTGGCTATCTAGCACCTACGTTGGTCGAAAAGGGAAAACAATGACAAACGCAGTACGCACATCTGCAATGAACTGATCATTTGTTTGGGGGGACAAGACTGTAGAGTTTGAGAAGGACTAGATTTGCTGCGCTCACATAGGGAAAGGTGTCTAAAGATAACAAAACTGGGACCAACACAAATATGCTCCTTGGTTATTTGTTCTTTGTAGCAACAGACTATGCATCACCCCAGTACATCGGTAGATGCACATGGTGCTGGTGCGTCCACTGTCCCGTGCAACTCTTTAGCTGTTGTTAATCTAAGGCCCTGTTTGGTTAAAAACTCCCTAGTCCCTACCTGCTTGGTTACCGGGACTAAACTTGGACTAGAGGTTATTATATGACATGCTAAAAGACCATGTTACCCCTAGTAATGAACTAATAGAGACAAGGTGTGATGCGTGGCAGGGGCAACTGTTGGGAAAAGTCCCAAAAAGACTCTCCCTCGGGGTCTTCTTTCTTTAGTCCCAAATGCCCACTTTTAGTCCCTAAAAGTCCGTCCTGTCTGGTTTAGATGGGACTGACACGGAGTTTTCTTAGTCCCTCCACCAAAATGTCCCTGTAAACAAACACCCTCTAATAATGCCGCTGGAAAATTGATGCAATGCCACAGTTAAAAGCAAATTACATGTTTAACGAATTTTATTGTTAATATAATCTCTCTGTTAATATTAATCAATGCCACCGTTTGAGAAATGCTACTGTCTTGCTTTCTTTCCCATTTAGATAAGGTAGATGCTTCTTTTTGTTGGCTTATGTGTCATCCACCGTTATTGACCACTAGTTGTTTCCTTTGCACCTCTGTGTAAACATGGTTATCTACTTCACCTTGTTGCCATTGTGACCTTTTGTTGCACTGCACAAAACACTTTTGTTTAAAGAGTGTTTTGTGCAGTTCAACCAAAATGTCACACTGACAACGTTGCTTGATTGCTTGATCTTAGTGGAACTGCACAACAGGAGATCTTACTTCCTATCTGTGTTGGCAAATTTGGTTTAGATCTTCTTCTTAAGTTGTTTGAATTCCGTGTCATGAGAGGTTAGTACTAGCCTTCTTTCACATGATTCTGCAGTGTGCTTTCATATGTTGTGCTACTTATACGGTAATGGTGCTTGATTTTAGTGAACTGCACAAATGGAGACAAGACTTCTAATCTGTATGTTCACCGTAATATCCCATTGAGGTAAGATAAGGATATTTCACAACTGTTGGCCTGTATTTTGCCACTTTCATCAGACAATTAATGTCATTGTTTAGTGCTATACTTGTGCAACCTAATTGACATGCCAAATCTTACATTGAAGGAGAAGCTTGTCTGTTATTGAACCAAGTGATGAAGGGGAAGAACAAGCGGAAGAAAAAAATCAACTCTCGGTGCTGTAATGAAGCACTGGAACTTTGATGACACAAGTAATGATATAGTTTAGCATTTTAATTTATTGCTATGGCTGGAACGAGCAATTGTTTTGCCACTGATTTGATGCCACTCTTAATGTAATACATAATTATCTCTACTTGTGCAAACAGGGATCTTCTTTGAAGATACCATATATTTTAGTGGAACTGCACAAGAAGATGTTGGAAACATTAAACTAATCGAGGAGTATATAGTAAGCATGGCCACCACAGTAGATAGCAACAGATGGTTCCGGAGAAGTGCTTCATCTGTATGCTCTACACAATAAGCCTCTTGACAAAGGTTGGTACTCGCCCACTGATTTCATCCATATGATTGAGCTTTGTCATCTCTTGGTGTTGTGCTACTGCTTAGATACTGTCATGAAAAAGTGGTATTGTCCTTGAGAAGTGCTTCATCTGTGTTTTTTTAAATATTTCCTTTCCTTTTTTTCGAGCAAACAGGGATGCTAGAATTTAGTTGTCCTCTTGTCTTTGCACAACAGGATCATCCTCCTCTGAAGAAGAATATGGAGTACGTGAAGTGACTAGTTCCAATTATGCCAGGATGAAGAAGCCCTGTCTATCTTCTCATCAGAAGGAGCAGTTGATGGATGGTTACATTACTCCCCACAAGACCAAACTAACTTCAGCTCAGAAGGACTGACAAATCTCTGTTTTCTTGCTGTGATGTGCGAGTACAATGTTGTTCTAGGATTCTTTCCGGTGAGTTCCATTTTTTCTAAAAGTGTGCTCCACATGGACCATGTAGGTGCCTGTTTAAACTGTCAATTCATAGTGCAGTTTGCTTTATACTAATCACTTTTTTTGTATTTGTGCAAACAGGGGTGCTCAGCTTGATTTCAATGGGAACTGCACAAAATGTTCATGAATACATCGAATCATTCATTTCCACCACAAGAAAGGAGGTGCCGATAAGTTCAAGGCGTTGCAACATATAAGGGCGAAATCATACAAGCTACGCGTGAATTTGGTTGATTTTGGTGGAACTGCACAAAAAGAACAGCTGGTTTATTTAGCACGAGGCGCCATGTCAATGTTCGAACTGATGGCAAACCCTGCCATTCCACAATCATAGGCATTTGATATTTTGGAATGGGACAACCCTGTCAAATTTTGCTCATTGATTTTAGCAAGAAGACAAGCGTTTGATATTTTCAAATGGGACGCCCTTTGCTGTCAGCAGCGTCGATCCATTTTTTCTTTATTCTTTAGTTGTGAAGTAAATATTGACTCTGACATGTGAATCGCTGAGATGCATAATCATCGATTGTTTTGAATGTTCTCTATGAATTGCCAGGCCTGTGTGTTTGATTGCAATGTACAGGAACGCTAAAAAGCTGCTCAAACTCTTTGTACTCCTTCTGTTCCTTTTTACTTCATGCATTGTGAAAGTGCATACTTTTTTCTATAAGATTGGTGAAAGTAGAGAATTTGACTGCACACAAAACTTGTATGCAGACTAGAAAGGACCAGAGGGAGTACATGTGAAACTGCTGCAAACGAGGTGATCACCCTAGGAATAATGCTAGTACGTATTGTTTTGCATGTTCATCCAATGCCAGTGATACAAGAATTCGAACTAATCGAAATAAATTCATTCATACACGGTCGGATTTCATTACATTTCATACATTCTTCAACTAAAAAGGGGTGCGCTGGAGGTATAATTAATTAACCGAAGCTACCCACCTGTGTCCGGCTATGCTGAACAGAAGCTTCAGTGACTTAACTGCAGGTGCAGTTGCGTAACTGACATGTGGCCCAGATGCCTGTTGGGCCCACGTGTCAGTCAGCCAACTGCACCAGCAGTTAAGTAGAAGCAGCGTCCTTCTCCAACATAGCTCTCCGACTCCACGTCGCCGCCAAGAAGCTAACCGGCTGTCAGTGGTCAACCCGCCTAGCTTGGCTTCAACCGGAGGGTAGCAGCGGTGGCCTTACTTGGACCCGAACCGCGGCGACCTACCGTGTTCTACTCTTCCTCGTTTTCTGTGTGGCGCGACCTCGTTGGCAGCGGGGTGGGGCCTCGGCGGAGCCGGCGATGTCCTCTGTCTTGTTGCCAGCGGGCAGCGCCTCGGCGGAGCGAGGGAAATCCTCCCCCTCGTTGCCAGCAGGGTGGAGCCTCGGCGGAGCCGGCGGTGTCCTCTTCCTTGTTGTTGGCGCCGCGGGGCCTCGGCAGAGCAGGGCCTCATTGACGCCAGCGGAGCGGGGACTCGTCGGAGCCGGCATTGTCCTTTGCCTCGTCCTCGGTCTCGCCAAACAACGCCTCGCCCACTTCATCACCCTCTTTGTAGGCGGCCGCAGACTCCGCCACCCGCATGCGGTACCGCCAGCGCTCGAGGCTGCCCTCGCGGGCGGAGCGGTACGAGTCGAGCAGCGCCTCCTACTCCGCCCGCTCCGCGGCGATCTGCTCCTCCGCCTGCAGGTGCTCCTGGAGGAGATGGTGGTTGTAGGCGGCGTCGGCCTGCGCCTCCCGGAACTGCTCCTCACGCTTCTGCCTCACCGTGTCCGTATATTGGGCACGGGCCTCACCGATGGTCATGGTGCAATGCACCGGCGAGGATGGCGCAGAGGAGGGGGTTGGCGCCGGATCGTCGACTACCATGTTCTCCATTGGGACGTCGTCGTCCTCCGGCTGCCTGCCGGCCAGCTAGTCGGCAGCAATGGCTGCCATCTCCTTGTGGTCCGTCGTCCGCCCGTCCCGAAGAGCGCTGGAGCGCGAGGGAGCCATGGTGGGCAGTAGTGGTGTGGACAGGAGAAAGGGAACATATGCGGATGACTACGACTATGGCCGGCGCAACAGTTTATGTCGCAATGGTGGGCGGCGGAGGGGCAGACGTGTGGCACCGGAGTAGCTGTCTTGGCAACCGCGTATCATTAATGTGGGTGGCAGAAGGACGGACGGCACTTGTGTCGTTTGAAGGCGGAGCAATCGCCTGCACCGGGAAGCGGGGCGGGCAGCGCTGGCCGTTTCGGGCGGAAAGCGCGCGTGGGCGAGGGAGGCGGTCTGGGTGGGCCAGGGCAGTCAGACTCGTGCTTGGCAGCGGGTCGGTCCAGCAGCCGGACATGCTGGCTCGCCAGCTAGCTCGCCGAGCTGAGCGACGATAATCAGACGATGGACGTAGCTTCCGACCAGGAGCCGGCGTCATTGTCCAAGCCGGTTCATGCCGTGTTCACCATAGAGCAGCTGCGGCCGCACTTCGTCGCCCTAATGGCGGAAGAGCTACCAGCGCAGGAGGACCAGTGCTGCAACCTTCGTCTCCTCAACAAGCACCGGTGAACAAGCGAACGACAATGCCGTCGCGGACATGTGGCCCTATGATCCTGGCTTCCCTGAGCAGCGAGCGCTGTATCAGACCATCCGTAGGGCCAGCGAGGCCCTCTCCATCGTCCTTCTAGTTGTTGCGCTCGCCGTGGCGCCGCCGCCTCGCCTTGTCAACATGGTCAACAGACATGAGGATGAGGAGATGACTTTACTTGGAGAGGATGACAGTGGGGACCCACCAGGGCCATAGCCGCACGTACGCAAGTGCCTCCTTATTAGTATATAAAACTATACTTTTTTGCTTCCTCCTGGTTTCCAGATATCACGGTCCCATACCATTGTCAACCTATGTAGTCAATAAACGAGAGAATTGCACAAGAAGTGTCCGACAGCTGGGACCAATCAGCTCGAGCAGTATTGTGTTTTTGAGGTGTGAGCACTGCAGAGTTTTTCTTGAGCGATGTTTAGCCCAGATATTAATTTTTCTCCTCTGAACAACAACGAAAACATCGCTGCAGGTATTAACTGGGAGGGCTGTGGCCTGTCTAGCCCAGGCCAGATATCCAGCCCAGATATTAATTTTTTTCAAGTTGAAAATGGCTAGCCCAGCTATACTTTTTTCTAGGAATACCCAAGCAAGGTCAAGTTGTTATTCTTCGCCCCGCTGGGCTACAAATCTTTCCTAGGAGGGATGCATTAGGCTTAACAAGAAAATGGGCATTAATAAATAATAAATGGGATGTAATTATAAAAACTAGGCAGTAACTATAAAAAATGCACCAAAGACGTAATTACTTTATAAAATATTATTTTTGGATATTGAAAATTTTAATTTCATTAATTGTTACGAGTGCAATGTTTTGTTGGATTTTTACGTAATATAAATTTATATTGAAATTGTATTTAATCTGACTAGAAATTTCGGGATAAAAATATTTCAGATCCCATCAAAATCTGGGAAATTTTATTGAATTATGTTTTGAACGGTTGGTTGAAATGGGCTGTACTTTTAACAAACTGTAAATGGGCTGTAGTAAATTCCGTTAGAATTCAAAAATTGGCTACTGATTCTTACAAATCTCAAATGGGCTATAAGTTCTCTGCCACACACTTGCGGCCTTACTAATTTGACGCGTCCCCTAAAAAAAAGAGTTGACGCGTATGCAAGGCTTTGTCAACTTATAGTCAACACACGGTTCTAGCAGCAGTGGCCGTTGGATGTCCATCCAACGGATGCCGTGCTTCTTCTTCAATCTCGGATATTCTAGCTTCACCCGCCCAAAAAATGATTGCTCCCCCTGACATCTGGGGCGCACCGTTTCGGAAGCTGACCTGTGGGCCTACTAAGTTGACGCGTACCAAGGGCTTTGTCAACTTAGTCAATATAAACGATTCTAGCTGCAGTGACCGTACGATGTCCATCCAACGGCCGTCGTGCTTCTTCAACATCTGGTCTTCTTGCTCCAGCCGCCCAAAGCAGCGCCGGTCATGCCGCCTGCTCCTGCCTCCCGTGGCCGGCTATGCTGCCGCGGAGGCCTCACCGCCCCCTACTACTCCCACCGCTGGCCAGGCCATCCCTCCACTCACCCACACCCCCTATTATTCTGCGGCGACGGCAGCCTCACACCGCAGCCAAACTAGTGAACCCTCGTACTCCTCTCCGCGTGGGTATCCACTGCCGCGTCTTCCCTGGCTCTGCGTCGTCCCCTTCCTAGGCCTTGCCATCGTCCACCGCCGTGGTGCTCTCGGCGCGGCATGGTCAATGTGGTTAATGACCGACTTCCATCGGAGGAGTACTGTACATGGAGAGGCTGACATCTGGGTCCATGGCAGCCGCAAGGAAGTGCCTCCTTATTACGCGCAAAATAGTTATTCCTCCACCTGACAGCGGGGACCCACCGGACGGGCCACCTTATTTCGCGAAAAAATGTTTCCCCCTGACTGCTGGGACCCACCAGCTACATCTTTGCACGCAAGGAAGTGCGTCTGGGCAAAAAATGATTCGCCCCCCTGACTGTCGTGACCCACCAGCTACATCTTCGCACGCAAGGAAGTGCCAAACAGTTGGGACCCACCTGGTCGAATCGTACGTAGCATTGTCATTCTGGTCACGAATGTGTACGTACATACTGGTCGATGTAGAGGTGCGCACGTGTCGTAGTACAGGCGCGCACGTAGCATGTACACATACGTACATCGGCCAGTGTGCAAGAAAGAAAATACGGCCACGTACGTACATACGGGTGGGGTCTCGAACGCCTACTCACGCATACGTATGGCCAGGGCTCGTGTACATGGCTGGGTCGGAACGAAGAAACTGCATCGTCGTCGTGTTCCTGGGGAGGCAATGGAATGCGCCGTGTTCATCGGGAGGCAACGGAACGCGTGGGAGCTAACCGGCTTGGATGGAATAGCCGATGGAAACGAGGCCTAGTGTACCGCAGAACGGAGGAAACGGCCTTGTGTTCGACCGTCCACGTTCGAAACGGGATCCTGTTCATCGGGAGGGGTCTGGCGTACCGCAAAACGGAGGAAACGGACCTCCTACGGTCGAAACAGGGGTCCTGTTGATCGGGAGGGGTGTGGCGTACCGCAAAACGGGAACTGTTCATCCAAACCCCCCCAGCAACGCTCACTGTTCATCCAGAGGCAGCATCGATCGGCTTCAGTTAGCAGCAGTAGCAAAGGAATCGCTTGATCGGGTTCAGTTAACAGCCATCGATCGATCGCTCGGGTTCAGTAACACGTAGCCTGTAGTGCAATTGCTTGGGTTCAGTAGGCGAACGCCTCGCTCGATCGGGTTCAGTTAGAGCCCAATGCCTCGCACCCATGCGCGTGCGTGTATGAGAGAAACGCGCATCGCTCGGCCCCGACCACCCACCGTAACCGGGAACATCCCGATATTTTCCTCGCCCTTGCTTCTACCACGGTTTTTTCCGTCATGGACGGCCCAAAGAATGTCATGCAGCTACGTCTCCGGCCCGCCCAGGACGAAAAGCCCATTTGCTGTCATGATTTTTTGTCATAGAAGTAGGAGCCCACCACATCTATGATGATACTGGGTTTTGTCACAATTATCATCATAGAAGTGTCATAAGTATGACAGAAAAAAATTTCATTCGGCCCAAAATGTCACGGATGTGTCTTTTTTTGTAGTGTCTCTGGGAGGCTGTTTAACCAATGTCGTGCTGGTCCTTTTAGCTTTAGGGGGAAGTATTTAATGGCGTGGAGATCATCACCACGAGCCATGTGAATATCGAGAAGAAAATCTTTAATCCATACCGCAGGATCTGTCGTTCCATCGTATGCTTCAATGTTTAGAGGTTTAAACCCTTCTTGGAACTGGTGCTGCATTCCTCATCGGTAAAGCATAAGGGGTGTGCGGCGCCTCTGTATCGAGCAACGTCAGAATGGAGTTCGGATGACATCCGTGTTTGGTTTTCAGCCCAGGTGAGGTTATGCTTATCGTGCCAGGCTTGATGGCCGTCGTCTCGCGTTGGAGCACGCCCCCTTGATCCATAGATTGATCTGGCCTAACCAGCTCTATTGTCCAGGTCCTGGCGTAAGTCGTAGGTGTAGCCCGGAGCTGCTACCTCTTTGCCTCGACGGCGAGGTGGTGCGGGCTGGTGTTTGGCATAAGTAGCCGCTTTGTCTCGTCCACGTGGTGGCCGGTCTAGTTCATCAGCATGATTATATCTTGACGGTACTGGCTCAAGGGCCTCATCATCGAATTGTGGCAGTAGCCGACGCTTCGGATAACTCTTTGTTGGGAGCTGGAGGCCATATTCTTCGGCAGCTAGGACCTAGGTCCATCTATCATTGAGTGTATCCTGTTCGGCTTGAAGCTGTTGTTGTTGTTTATTTTTTAGGCTCCTCGCAGTTGCGATGAGCAGTCACTTAAAGCATTCTTGCTCGAGGGGTTCCTCTGGCACGATGAAGTCTTCGTTACCGAGGCTGACATCCTCCTCGAAGATCGGTAGGTAGTTACTATCCTCCGAATCCTCATTCCCAACCTGCTCGTCAGGGTTAACTTGTCCCTCTTCCCACTCATCATGTTCGTACGAAGGCTCGGCGGGGTCTTCAGCATCGTCCGGAGTGTTATTGCCTCCGGTGCCGGTATTGCTTTCCTTTTCACGACGCGATTTTGAGCGGCGCCACTGATGTCAATGTTTTGGTGGTGCCTCGACGGGCTTGTCCTCAATCGGATCCTTGCTGCCGTCGTTGTCGTCCTTCTTAGGTGTATCCACCATATACACATCTTATGTGGAGGTGGTCGTGCAACGCCCGGTAAATGGCGGGTCTTGGCCTGGTTTGTCTCTGGCATCGTCGTCCATACCGTTGATGTCTTCGGAGGCATAATCTAGCATGTCGGTTAAGTCTTCGATAGTGGCTATTAAGTGGGTGGTGGGTGGGACGTAAAATTCCCCACTCTCGGCCCCTAGTCTGGGCTGGGCATAGTTCGGAGGTGATACTTCCCTAATGATGAGAGATCGCATTAAGTCTAGGGCCTCGTTTAGCTGCGAAGGCCGGACAAGGAACTAAGGTCCTGCGGAGCTGGGCATGGTACATGACACCTGGCCGTGCTCAATGGGTGCGGACAGAGTTTGGATCTAGCCTCCAGGGGCGAGTTCGGCTCTCCAATGACAGGGAGAGTCCTTCTTGATTCCAGGCTTGCCGAAGATATGGTTGCCTCTAGGTCTCTGGCACAGAGCTCCATAGCAGGAGAGAGCCCCGTGGGTTTCAAACTCCCATCTTCGGATGAGGTGGTCTGCCCTGGATCTAAGGCCAGGGCAGGGATGATTGCTGGCTCTCGAACGAGGCCAAACAGTGGATCTGACAGGCCTCCTTCTTGTGGGCGAGGAGCGACCGGAGTCGAGAATCCTTCAAAGATTAAGTCTCCTGGGATATCAACGACGTAATTCATATTTCTGAACCTGATCTGATGACCAGGGGCATAGCTATCGATTTGCTCAAGGTGGCCAATTGAATTGGCAAGCAGAGCGAAGCCGCCAAAAAAAATTGACAGGGGGGAAAGTTTCCCCGGAAACAACATCGTAGTTGATGATCGAACGAGCCATCGAACCTTCTAGCGACGACACAGTGGAACTCTCAATGATAGCACCGATGTTAGTGTCAAAACCGGCCGATCTCGGGTAGGGGGTCCCGAACGGTGCGTTTGGGGATCGAAGGTAACATGAGACAAAAGGGACACGATATTTACCCAGGTTCGGGCCCTCTTAATGGAGGTAAAACCCTACTGCATGCTTGATTGTCTTTGATGAGTATAGGGGTTACAAGAGTTGATCTACCTCGAGATCGTAATGGCTAAACCCTAGATGCCTAGCCTATATGAATTATGATAGCCTACACGGACTAAACCCTTCGGTTTATATAGACGCCGGAGGGGCCTAGGGTTGTACAGAGTCGTCTTGCAGAGGAAGGAAATTATACATCCGGATGCCAATCTTGCAATCCACGCACTGGAGAGTCCTATCCGGACACGGGGGAAGGCCTTCTACCTTGTATCTTCATGGCCCATCAGTCCGACCCATATCACACAGCCCGGACACCCGAGGACTCCCTAATCCAGTACTCCCTCAGCCGTAGGTTTCACTGGTGGCTTCTCTTAAGAAAAATAGCAAATGGTGGGTGAAAAAATTATTGTTGGGAAATTGATAGAACTTCAAATAATCATGACGATATCCAGGCAATGATCATTATATAGGCATCACGTCCAAGATTAGTAGACCGACTCCTGCCTGCATCTACTACTATTACTCCACACATCGTCCGCTATCCAGCATGCATCTAGTGTATTAAGTTCATGGAGAAACGGAGTAATGCAATAAGAACGATGACATGATGTAGACAAGATCTATTTATGTAGAAATAGACCCCGTCGTTTTATTCTTAGTAGCAACGATACATACGTGTCGATTCCCCTTCTGTCACTAGGATCAAGCACCGTAAGATCGAACCCACTACAAAGCACCTCTTCCCATTGCAAGATAAATAGATCAAATTGGCCAAACAAAACCCAAATATCGGAGAAGAAATACGAGGATATAAGCAATCATGCATATAAGAGATCAAAGAAGACTCAAATAACTTTCATGGATAAAAAGATAGATCTGATCATAAACTCAAAGTTCATCCGATCCCAACAAACACATCGCAAATAGAGTTACATCATATGTATCTCCAAGAGACCATTGTATTGAGAATCAAACGAGAGAGAGGAACCCATCTAGCTACTAACTATGGACCCGTAGGTCTACAAAGAACTACTCACGCATCATCGGAGGGGTACCAATGGAAGTGGTGAACCCCTCCGTGATGGTGTCTAGATTGGATCTGGTGGTTCTGGACTCTGCGGCGGCTGGAATTGATTTTCGTCGACTCCCCTAGGGTTTCTGGAATATTGGGGTATTTATAGAGCAAAGAGGTTGTCCGGGGGGCACCCGAGGTGGGCACAACCCACCAGGGCGTGCCTGGAATGCGCCCGGGCCTCCAGGAGCGCCCTGGTGGGTTGTGCTCCCCTCGGAGCACCCCAGGCTCTTCTCCGGCCCACTAGATATCTTCTGGTCCAAAAAAATCCTCAAAATGTTTCGCTGCATTTGGACTCCATTTGGTACTGATTTCCTGCGATGTAAAAAACATGCAGAAAACAGCAACTGGCACTTGGCACTATGTCATTAGGTTAGTACCAAAAAATGATATAAAAAGATTATAAAACATCCAAGAATGATAATATAATAGCATGGAACAATAAAAAATTATAGATACGTTGGAGACGTATCAAGTAGCTTCTTTCTGTGAATCATTTGCTACTCATGTTGATCTCCCTAAGGAGAAGTGGTTTGAATATCATCCTCCCATTGAAGTAAAAATAGTAGAACCTGTTAAAGCTGAAGAAGAAGCTATTACTTGTAATGTTGATCCAGTTATTCCTACTACTTACAATGAGAAACCACCTTTTCCTGTTAGGATAAAAGAACATGCTAAAGCTTCAGCCGTAGTCCGTAAGAGTTATACAAGAACACCTACACACTTTTAACAAACTAAATTTGAACCTAATGTTGCTAGGTTAAATATCTCTTGGTTGAAAATATTGATGGGCATGTTATTTATTTCTGTGATGAAGCTACTAGAATTGCTAAACCCAATGAAAAAGATAAACATAGACCTGTTGTTGGCACGCCTGTTGTCTATATTGAAATAGGAGATCATTGTTATCATGGCTTATGTGATTGGGTGCTAGTGTGAGTGCAATCCCCTTTACTTTATATCAATAAATCATGAATGATATTGCACCTATTGAAATAGAAGATATTGATGTTACTACTAAGCTTGCTAATAGAGACACTATTACACCACTCGGGATTGTTAGTGATGTCGAAGTCTTGTGTGGGAAAATAAAATAACCTACTGATTTCCTAGTTCTTGGGTTCCCCACAAGATGATTTTTGTCCCATTATATTTGGTAGACCCTTCTTGAATACCGTTAATGCTAAGATAGATTGTGAAAAAGAAATTGTTAGTGTAAGTTTCGGTGATGTGTCTCATGAGTTTAATTTCTCCAAATTCCGTAGACAACCTCCTGATAAAAAATTACCTAGTAAAGATTACATTATTGGTCTTGCTTCTATTTCCATGCCTCCTACCGATCCTTTAGAACAATATTTGCTAGACCATGAAAACGATATGCTTATGAATGAAGGAAACAAAATAGATGAGATATTATTCAAACAAATGCTTGTTTTGAAACACAATTTTCCTGTTGAGACTCTTGGAGATCCTCTTCCACCCAAGAGTGATCATGTGTTCGATCTTAAACAATTACTTGATACCTTAAAATATGTTTATCTCGATGAAAAGAAGATATATCATGTTATTATTAGTGCTAACTGTCGGTGTACTAAAGTTTGGGCCCTTTAGCACCCCATACTTGTGCACGGGCAGTCGTAGCCCTACGCGCTGCGAGGCATGAAGAGGGCGATCGAGGATAAAAACGAGATACAAGGCGAAGAGAAGCGGCCAAGCCAGAGACCAGAGAACAGAGGACGAGCTGGACCCCGGGCAAGATCCTTGTCGGGACGGCTTGCGAGACCCCGGCAAGATCCTTGCCGGGACGACTTACAAAGCACTAACAAGAGCACCACCCTTGAGGTTGAGAGCTCTGACACCATCGACAATGTTAAGGCCAAGACCTAGGGGCGCGCGCGTAGTGGCGTGCAGATCTTTGTGAAGGCCAGAAGATGAAGTACCTAGCAGGATCCTTGTCGAGGGCGTCTGCGAGGCCCCAGCAAGATCCTTGCAGGGGACATCGGTAAGACCGCGGCAAGGCTCCGCCACCCCGTCACCACTCCAGCGCAGTGGCCGGCCAGCCAGCCTAGCAAGCGCCTGCGTGGTGGCATGCAGATCTTCGTGAAGACCCTGCCACCTCTCCAGCGCAGTAGCTGGCCAGCCAACTTGGCACTGCATGCCTCGTCGGCATGGACGCGTGTCAAGATGGAGCGGGGCGGCGACAGACGTAACGGGTTCTACTCCCATCCCTGATAAAGCTGAAGGGCACATAAGCAACGCTTTTAATGTGTTTGTCCTAAGACGCCGATGATAAACATAGGCAATGTAGCTACTTTACACCTCCTTTGTGCCACTGTGGCAGCCCCTTGGACATATAAAAGGAGGCCCATGGCATAGTGGAGGAGGATTCAGACTTTTGAACCTCTCGGCCTAGCTTGCATGCGGAGCAGCTAGCCGAAGCTCAAGAACACAGAATACACACTCAAGTAGGACTAGGGTTTTACGCTTCTCAGCGGCCCGAACCTGGGTAAAGATCCATCGTGTTCATCATTAGATCTGCTCTTTGCTCTACCCCTCTTCCCTGCCAAACCGTAGAAGGGACCCGCGTGGTCCCGTAGGTTTCGTTCTTCCCCGACATCCTTGGCGCGCCAGGTAGGGGGCTGAGAGTTCTGCAAACGTGATCTAGCTGTTAGCACGCCGTTTCCTCGATCACCATGGCTCCCAAGAAGAAGGGGATCACGACGATCTGTTCGTCTGGAGCCGATCCGCCTGTGCCAGCACGGACGGGCAACGAGGTAGTCCCGGATGGTGGCGGGGGTGTGGCTCACGAGCATCCATGACACTCTGGTAATCGAAGCCAGGAGAGCGGCGTCATTCCTGCCCAAGATGATGAGCCGCACACCGCCACGTCCAAGAACGGAGCCGTGCTGCCCACAGGCCGCGCGAGGACCTCCAAGGGCGGAGCCGTGCTGCCTACGGGCGGCGCGACGACCTCCAAGACACCCCCACTAGCGCCCGCGCCGTGGTCCTCCTAGGTCGTGCGCAACGAGCAGCGCCGCGACGTTGGTGACGCCGGGCACCGCTGCGGGAAGAGCCCTCTGCATCATTCTCGAGATGCACAGGGCCGGCATGCACGCCAAGATGCTGGTCAAGATGGCGCACGGCCGCGGAACCGGGACGGCGCTCCTTCTAACATGGTCAGAAGTACGAGCACCTCCCGTTCCTCGTGCTTGTCGCTATCACCTACGCCAACGGAAGCATTAGCGCGAGTGCAGCTACTCCTCGACTTCCCTCCTGCTGCGGAGAAGCAAGAAGAGTGGAGGGATGCTATCCAGAGCCTTATTGGCCACGCCAATAAAGATCAATACCAGGAGGCAAGCCCCTCGCGGCGTTGGTCCACCGAGCCAGCGTGTGCCGACGGCAGAAGGGTCCGAGGCGCCGCAACCACGGCGCACTCCCCTCCACCACGATAGCAACGGTCGCCAGCTCGGCGGGTCGACGCCCGTGATGATGGTTCCACGGCCTCGTCCGTCCACGAGCTCGTCGCGACCAACGTCAAGTTTTTCGGGAGCAGGTTAAAGAGGACGCTCGAACTACCATCAAGGGGCGACGGGAAGCACGCCATCAATCTGATAGGAATGCAGGGCCCACTGCGTACATGCCTACTCTAGGGGATTCTGGTGACCTGCCTTATGAGGTAGGCTGTCCAGCTTTTACCCGTGAGCTGCGGCAGTTCCAGTGGCCCACTACCCCCACGTTCAAACTAGAGGTCGAAGAGAAGTACGACAGCAAGACTCATCCGTCCGAGTTCCTGAGCGTATACACCATTGCGATGCAAGCTGCTGGGGCTCGGGACAACAAGGTGCTCACCAACTACTTCCCGTTGGTGCTCAAACCCAACATCAGGTCGTGGTTGATGCACCTGCCAGTAGATTCCATCTCCTCTTGGTCAGACCTATGCCACGAGTTTGTTGGCGTCTTTACCGGAGGCCATCAAGCTCCTGGCCAGGCAAGTGATTTGCATCTCATCCCCTAGAAGGATGGCGAATCCTTGCGCAAGGACATACAGAGATTCAGCCTTGTGCAGTACAACATCCCAGATGTTCATCCTGCCGCAGTCATCAGCGCGTTTCATCAGAACATGCGCAACCGCAAGATGCGTGAAGAGCTGGCCATGAACAAGGTTAGGGATGTTGGCGAACTGTATGTTTTGGCCGACAGATGTGCTTGGGCTGAAGAAGGAAGGAAGTACCCCGGCAAAGATGCCAGCATGGGAAGCGATTCTGGAGACGAAGACGCCGTCGCCCCGGCAAACAAGGGCCAATGGCGCAATAGGAAGCGCAGGGGCAAGACCGTGCTTGTTGTCGAGGAATTCGGCAACCGCGGCACCGCCAAGAAGGCCAAGGTTGACAACCCCGGCAAGGAAGTTGCCGTGTGTCCTGCCTGCCAGGACTTGGCGGCTGCCGACAAGTCAGAGGGCTCCGACAAGCAATATTGCAAGATCCATCGCACCAAGGGCCATGACCGCCAAAACTGCCGGCAAGTTGAGCAACATGTGGAGAGGCAGAAAGCTGAGTATGAAAGACGGGACAAGGAGAAGGGCCAGGATAATGCTGAGGGGTCCTGCAAGAAGCGCGGTGGCCGAGGGGGGCGGCGCGGCAAGGAGAAGCAACAAGATAGGCCTGCTCGAGGCCGCGACAAGAAAGAGGGGGATGATGACCACGAAGAGGACGACGAGTCCAGTGACCTTGAATTTCAAAAGGCCACAGAAGCCATGTGCATCGATGGTGGCGCCTCGTTGCATTCTTCTCACCGCCAGCTTAAACAGTGGGCGCACGAGATCAATGCGGCGGAGCCATCGATCGACGCCAGAAGCCACTGAAATGGTCCAACACGCCTATCATTTTCGACGCCAAGGATCACCCTGATCGCACAACCGCGGTCGGGTGCTTGCCGTTGTTGGTTTCGCCAACAATTCGCAACTTCATGGTGACGAAAATGCTAGTGGACTGTGGGGCCGGTCTGAACTTGATCTCGCCCCAAGTGATTAAGAGGTTGCAAATCCCCAAGGGAGATCTCGAGGAGACGGGCACATTTCAAGGGTTCAATCCGGGGAGAAGCCAGCCCAAGGGTAAGATCAGACTACCAGTTACATTTGGTGGTGAGCTAAACTACAGGACAGAGAAGATCGTTTTTTATGTAGCCAAGATCCCGTTGCCATATAACGGGATCCTTGGCCGTCCAGCACTGGCCAAGTTTATGGCAGCATCACACTACGCCTACAATACACTGAAGATGCCCGACCCTATGAGCATCATCGCTGTAGGCTCCGACAAGAAAGATGCGCTCATATGTGCCGACCAGCTCTACCAGGAGGCGGTGGTGGCGCCTGCCGCCAAGGCACTTGCTCCTGCCACTTGGGCCCCCAAGTGGAAGAGGACCAGCAAGACCTCAGTCACCGGCAAGGCTTCAGGCCCCGGCCAAGCGTCTTGCACCCACTCCGGCAATCATGCCTCCTTGGAGTGATGCGTTCCCGTTGGGGACGTGCCAGAGAGATCCACCAGCAAGAGCAAGAAATCCAAGGCTGCACCACCAGAGACAAAGAAGGTGCCCGTCAAGGAGGATGGCACGGGCGGAACTTTCATTATAAGATCCACCCTCGATAGCAAATAGGAAAGCGCGCTCGTTGATGTCTACTACGCAACCTTCTTCTTGTAGATGTTGTTGGGACTCCAAGTGCAGTGGTTTGTAGGACAGTAGCAAATTTCCCTCAAGTGGATGACCTAAGATTTATCAATCCGTGGGAGGCGTAGGTTGAAGATGGTCTTTCTCAAACAACCCTGCAACCAAATAACAAAGAGTCTCTTGTGTCCCCAACACACCCAATACAATGGTAAATTGTATAGGTGCACTAGTTCAGCGAAGAGATGGTGATACAAGTGCAATATGGATGGTAGATATAGGTTTTTGTAATCTGAAAATATAAAAACAGCAAGGTAACTAATGATAAAAGTGAGCACAAACGATATTGCAATGCTAGGAAACAAGGCCTAGGGTTCATACTTCCACTAGTGCAAGTTCTCTCAACAATAATAACATAATTGGATCATATAACTATCCCTCAACGTGCAACAAAGAGTCACTCCAAAGTCACTAATAGCGGAGAACAAACGAAGAGATTATTGTAGGGTACGAAACCACCTCAAAGTTATTCTTTCGGATCGATCTATTCAAGAGTTCGTACTAGAATAACACCTTAAGACACATATCAACCAAAACCCTAATGTCACCTAGATACTCCAATGTCACCTCAAGTATCCGTGGGTATGATTATACGATATGCATCACACAATCTCAGATTCATCTATGCAACCAACACAAAGAACTTCAAAGAGTGCCCCAAAGTTTCTACCGGAGAGTCAAGACAAAAACGTGTGCCAACCCCTATGCATAAGTTCACAATGTTACGGAACCCGCAAGTTGATCACCAAAACATACATCAAGTAGATCACGTGAATATCCCATTGTCACCACAAATAAGCACATGCAAGACATACATCAAGTGTTCTCAAATCCTTAAAGACTCAATCCGATAAGATAACTTCAAAGGGAAAACTCAATCCATTACAAGAGAATATAGGGGGAGAAACATCATAAGATCCAACTATAATAGCAAAGCTCGCGATACATCAAGATCGTACCACCTCAAGAACATGAGAGAGAGAGAGAGATCAAACACATAGCTATTGGTACATACCCTCAGCCCCGAGGGTGAACTAGTCCCTCCTCGTCATGGAGAGCGCCGGGATGATGAAGATGGCCACTGGTGAGGGATCCCCCCTCCGGCAGGGTGCCGGAACGGGTCTAGACTGGTTTTCGGTGGCTACAGAAGATTGCGGCAGCGGAACTCCCGTTCTAGGTTATTTTCTGGAGCTTTCTGTATATATAAGAGGTTTTTGCGTCGAGAACAAGTCAGTGGGGGTCTCCGGGCTGTCCACGAGGTAGGGGGGCGCGCCCAGGGGGTGGGCGCGCCTCCCACCCTCGTGGGCAGCCCGGGACTCTTCTGGCCCAACTCTTTTACTCCATGGCCTTCTTCTGGTCCAAAAATAAGCTCCGTCAAGTTTCAGGTCAATTGGACTCCGTTTGGTTTTCCTTTTCTGCGATACTCAAAAACAAGGAAAAAACAGAAACTGGCTCTGGGCTCTAGGTTAATAGGTTAGTCCCAAAAATCATATAAATTAGCATATAAATGCATATAAAACATCCTAGAAGGATAATATAATAGCATGAATACTTCATAAATTATAAATACGTTGGAGACGTATCAGCATCCCCAAGCTTAATTCCTGCTCGTCCTCGAGTAGGTAAATGATAAAAGAAATAATTTATGAAGTGTGAATGCTAGCAAGTGCATAAGTTTGATCAATGATAGTTCCAAACACTTTTTATAGCATCATTATATATCATAACAGTAGCTCATATCATAAAGCTTCTTATGATCAAGTAACAAACTATTCACATGTTAAAGTATATATCATAAACTTTCTTGAAAACTAACAAACCGTTCTCAGTCAGCAAACAATTGCAATTCATCTTATTTTCAGGAAGGGTCTATGTAAGAGCTTTGATTTAGCAAATCCCACATACTCAATTATCATATAGTCTTCCATGATTGCTACCACTCAAAGCATATTTTTAGAACAAATAGCATCCATCGAACATAGAGAAAGATAGGGGCTTAATGTTTCACCTCCCAACTTATTTATCATATAGATAATTGTCAACAATAATAATTCATGATCAAATATATTTGAATGGCCATATATGTTTAGATCTTTCTCCACCACATGATGCTTGCCAACTAAAAAGTAGGTTGGAGAGAAGGAAAACTACTAGCTCTTGCATAAAAGTAAAAGATAGGCCCTTCGCAGAGGGAAGCAGGGATTTGCAGAGGTGCCAGAGCTCGAAGCAAAAACAGAGAGGTTGGAATGAGAAGAAATAATTTTGAGAGGTATCCTTTCATTGTCAACATAACGACCAAGAGTTCCCAATATCTTCCATACTAGATACATTATAGGCAGTTCCCAAACAGAAAGGTAGAGATTTTACTCCCCCTCCACCAACAATCACAGTCCATGGCTTGTCCGAAACAACGGGTGCCGTCCAACTATCAACAATCCTGGGGGAGTTTGTTTAAATTATTTGCAAATTTATTTTTGATCTTTTGATCATAGGACTGGGCATCCCAGTTACCAGCCATTTTCTCATGAATGATGAGCGGAGTCCACTCATCGCACTATACCATGACCAAAAAATAGAGGTCATTACATCTGCCGGGAAAACAAGCCATAGGAGGCAGAGCATCTACCGGGGAAGCCTTTTGCCGACAGATACAAACCGCCCTTGAAAGTCCTGTCGGGGAAACCATTTCCTGGCAGTTACGGTAAACCCCGGCAGACACTCTGCCCTTCATGTTTTTACCATTACCGGCAGTTGTTAGTATTACCGGCGTACAGCTTTTCCCCGGCGGGCTGACAATTGAGGGCAGATGGAAGATTTCCCGGCAGTCAGTCTGCCTGTATATTTCTTCACTACGACCACACAGAATCTCCCATATTGTATACATGTATTTCAACAACTATATATGATTTATCTCCAGTCCAATTTGTGCCATCTATATATAAAACACACATGCATATAGAGTAATAAAGATAGTATCACACTTTAGAGATAATACGTGTGCATAGACTAATTATGAGCAATTCATCATCCATACATAGGTTCATTAGTCCAGGACAACCAAAAGCTAGCACAAAGATCCATTATGTGTGCCTACATGCACACATAGGCATACAAGTCGAGTAACAGGACAGCCAAAAGCACAACATCCACCAGGTCTACATGCACACATGCGTACAGTCGTAGGTTCCTAAGTCAAAGTACTACATCATCGACAAGCACAAAATATACAATCTGGTTTTAGGTGTAAACATATCCCAGCAGAAGATCCTTTTTGCTCACCAAACAAACCGCACTTTGCAAAGGCATTATGCCGATGACCTGTAAAAAAAAGAAATGACCAAATAGATCAGCTCGGAAGAACACATGTTCCAAACATATAAGTTGCATGGGCTCAAAAAGAAAATTGACACATCCAAATGAAAGAGACACATGTGTGCCACCCTGTACTTTGCATTCCACAAGGCATAGACAGAATGTGTGGATGTACTCATAAGAAAAGATTGTGCACTATGTATGGAGTACCAGGAAGATCAATGTAACCAATCACTATAAATATATAACAATAGCCATCTTCTTTGGTGTAGTATAATTTTTCTTGATTGCTGTGAAGTAAATGGAACATTGAAACACTGCAGGCAGGGATCAATGACTAGCAATCCAGTGGCAATGCAAGATGTCCACCGTTCTGTTTTCTTGTACATGTTTGTTCTATGTAGTGTGCAGGGTCATACCCAAGAATAAAAGAGGGCCAATGCGAAATCAAAACTTAGGCCCTCAATGACATTCAACATTAGGAAGGCAAAACTTTATAATATATATCAAGTTGGCAGTGCAAATGTTTGAAGAACTACATCTTATCAAAAAGAAAACTAAGAAGCAAATATCATGCATTAAAAACAGATTATACAAAAAAGGGGATGAAACAAATTTTAATCTATTTTGGAAAGAACATGGGGCAGCAGGAAGAGTTTGGAGGCACATAAATGTATGTGCAAAGTGTAAGTAGTAGCTGCAGAATTATTTAAGAAAGCTGGTTGTGATTCAGAATAGGACTTAAGCATTTGAAAGTAGGCACAATTTTAACTTTCAATGACATGCTTCATTCAGAAAAAAATAAGTCATCAGTATGTGAAATGAGAAACATATCCTTTCTTTAGTGTAATATATTCCAGAATTCTAAGAAGATGCAATACCTTCTAGATGTGGGGACTGCTATGGGCTGTCATGGTTGCTTCTGCATAATTTTACGAACAACCTCAATCTGCAAACATAGGATTATCAATAGGAAGCAATTTGAGAAACAAACTGCTGAAATAGACATGATAAGAAAGAAGTTTTACATATCGACGAGGCCATGCAATAGATCGCCCAAGGGCATTGGCCATGGTCCTCACATTCCCATAAGGGCGTTGCAAAATAGCATCCTTTTTCATCACCATGTTAACTACAACTTCACAACATTGAGAACCAAGCTCGGCACCTGCCACTATCTTCGTCCTATCAATTGACTGAATAGTGGCCTTCACCACTGGTATGTTATAAGGGCGGGAGATAGAGTACAATATGACATCCTCTCCAACCTGAGACAAGCCAAATATAATCTAAACTTCACAATATGTGTGTCAAATATAAAGCAAGAAATCTTTAGGAGCAAGAGCTTTTTTACTTGGGGAGTCTTTTGAGTGACGGTTGTGTTCTGATGATCTAGTTGATTCATCTGTTGGACCAACACTTGCTTCTTCTGTTGTGTGATTTCCGCTTGATTTTCTAGCATTGGTCTATTTTACATCTACATCCAAAGAGATTTTTTTGGGAAATATTTAAAAAGTCTAGTTGACAATACTAAAATAATGCATTTTCATTTCAACAATGCATACCACATGATCATCCTCCTTTTCAGCAGCCATGTACCCAGTCTCGCTATTTTCGCCTTCATCACCGATGTACTGCACCAAGCCAATACGAGTTAGCAAAGGAAAGACAACAATACTATTCATAAAGTTTTCAAATGGAGACAATGCCAGAAACACACCTCGTTTTGTGCAGAATTAGAATCATAGTGTGGACTGAATTGCTCCTTTTCTTTAGCCTGAGAAGCTAACAACATCTTTTTCATCTCTAGGACTTCATTCATAACGATGTCCATTTTTCGATCGGTGGCTTCCACGCGCTCCCTTAAAAGTGCAGCCTCTTCCATAGCTTGTCGACATTCTTCCTCGGCCATTTGGAGCTTTGTTGATTTTAATTTTCTAGTTCCAGGCATGCGTAGATTTGATGCACTTGTATGGGACCCCCTTGACAATTCGCCTTGAATAAAACTCCTCCAGCAAGGCCCAACCTTGGTTTTACCATTTGCTACCTAAGCCTTTTCCCCCGGGTTTTCGCGAGCCCGAGGGTCATCTTATTTTAACCCCCCGGGCCAGTGCTCCTTCGAGTGTTGGTCCGAACTAAGCAGACTGCGGGGCCCCCTCTTGGAAACTCGAGGTCTGGTTTTACTCGTAGGATGTCTCATCCGGTGTGCCCTGACAACGAGATATGTGCAGCTCCTATCGGGATTTGTCGGCACATTCGGGTGGCTTTGCTGGTCTTGTTTTACCATTGTCGAGATGTCTTGTAAACCGGGATTCCGAGACTGATCTGGTCTTTCCGGGAGAAGGTTTATCCTTCGTTGACCGTGATAGCTTATGATGGGCTAAGTTGGGACACCCCTGCAGGGTATTATCTTTCGAAAGCCGTGCCCGCGGTTATGAGGCAGATGGGAATTTGTTAATGTACGGTTGTAGAAAACTTGTCATTTGACCCAGTTAAAATACATCAACCGTGTGTGTAGCCGTGATGGTCTCTTCTCGGCAGAGTCCGGGAGGTGAACACGGTCTGAGTTATGTATGACGTAAGTAGGTGTTCAGGATCACTTCTTGGTCATTGCTAGATGACGTCCGTTTCCGTTGCTTCTCTTCTCGCTCTCATTTGCGCAAGTTAGCCACCATATATGCTTTTGCCGCTGCAGCTCCACCTCATTACACCACCCTTTCCTTCAAGCTTAAATAGTCTTGATCTCGCGGGTGTGAGATTGCTGAGTCCCCGTGACTCACAGATTCTACCAAAACAGTTGCAGGTGCCGACGATGCCAGTGCAGATGATGGCGTCGATCTCAAGTGGGAGTTCGACGAGGAACGTGGTCGTTACTATGTGTCTTTTCCTGATGATCAGTAGTGGAGCCCAGTTGGGACGATCGGGGATCTAGCATTTGGGGTTGTCTTATTTTCATCTGGATTTTGACCGTAGTCGGTCTATATGTTTGTATTTTGGATGATGTAAGAATAATATTTATGTATTGTGTGAAGTGGCGATTGTAAGCCAACTCTTTATCCCATTCTTGTTCATTACATGGGATTGTGTGAAGATGACCCTTCTTGCGACAAAACCACTATGCGGTTATGCCTCTAAGTCGTGCCTCGACACGTGGGAGATATAGCCGCATCGTGGGCGTTACAAGTTGGTAATCAGAGCCATCCCCGACTTAGGAGCCCCCTGCTTGATCGAATCGCTGGCGTTGTTGAGTCTAGAATAAAAATGTTTTGAGTCTTAGGATTATATATATCGGAGAGTAGGATTCTTTTTACTCCTCAGTCCCTTCGTCGCTCTGGTGAGGTCTCCTGACGTAGAAGTTTTGACTTTTCTCTCCTCAAATTTCACTAATTTTTTTTTAGGATCACGCGGGTATCTTGGAATCGTTCCGATGGTTTTGTGACGAGAACATTGTTCTTGGTGCCTCCTGTCATTTAGGGGTTGTGGCAGTGTCCCGGGGAGTTGAGCTCCGAGGTGTTGTCGTCACAATTTTATCGTTGCAGTTCTGGAATACCTGAGTTTCGCCGACATCGAAATCTCTTTTATTCAGTTGTTGGTGAGATCACCTCGACGCCACCCAGTACTGGGGCGGGAGTTCGGGAGTATTGCCATAACTTGTATAACGGATGTTTTTCGAAGGTTGAGGTAAACGATTTCCGAAGGTTTCTTGGTTATGTGTTGACGGATGGATACAGCTGGATCTAGGGATTGCTAGTTTGGGTGATATATTTTGTGTCCCCTGTATCCCCTACACCAGATTGCATAACCAGAAAGTTTCGGGAGTTTATAAGTGGGAATTCAAGTAGCCTTAGGATATCTTTCCGACAGACGCATGATATGAGATTGGGGTTCGACGTCTAGTGGTCCGCCTTTCCACGGTTGATTTTACAGTGGTCTCGTAGTGTCTTAAAGAGTCCATGGCTTTGCCGACTCAGGGACGCTTCGTATGTCATGTGCACAGCCTTGTACATGATGGTGCTGTACGATTGAGCCCGTGTGGGCCCCACCACGAAAACTTCGGACGAAATATCTATCATATGTTTGTTCCGGCTTATTCTACAAGCCAGTACTTGTTTTGTTTTGTATTGTGGTATTCGAGTTGCTTCGAAGTCATATGTTGATTCCATATCTTTTTCTAAGTGGCTTCTCAACCTATGGAAGTGTGATGATTTACTACGGAATTCATTCGTTCATCTTCGTTCGAATGTCTATTGTGAAGACTATATGTTGCAATTTCTATCTGTTGATTCTACTTATCTATTTGTCTATCAAGATGCTAACGGATGTCACCCTCTTCAGGATGGCTCCGCCAACGCGTCAGAATCCGGATCGCAATGAAGGGAGTCAAGCGAACCCTCCGCCACCACCTCCACCTCCGGAGGCATGGCAAGCAATCATGGCAGCCACCAACGCCAATGCTCAGATGATTCTGCAACTCTTGCAAGAACGTACTCAAGGGCAAGGCAGTCAAGGCAATCAAGGTCAAGGCAACAATCAGTTTCACTTTGCCACTCTCAACCAGTTTCTCACAAATCAGCCCAAGTCTTTCAGCTACTGTGCCGAAGCCACGGATGCCGATGATTGGCTCGTGGACATCAACAAGCATTTTGAATGTAGCAATGTCAGGCCTGAGGACTATGTCAAGTTCGCTTCTTTCCAGCTCAAGGACCAAGCTGCTGATTGGTATCAACAATCCAAAGATTCCAGAGGAGGTCGTGTGATCACTTGGACTGACTTCTGTCGGGACTTCAAAGCGCACCACATTCCACAAAGTGTTGTTGAGAGCAAGCGTGAGGAGTTCCGCAATCTCAAGCAAGGCAACATGTCTGTGTATCAATACAACATTCAGTTTCAGAAACTTGCTCGCTTCGCTAAACAAGACGTTCCTGATGAAAAGAGCATGATCTATCACTTCAGAGGTGGCCTTAAAGAGGATCTACAGTTAGCTCTCGTTCTTGTTGAGCCTACTCACTTTGATCAATTCTACAATATGGCACTGAAGCAAGAGGCTGCTCAGCTCAAGTGTGAGGCTTCTAAGAAGAGAGTCAGAGACGCAGTTCAGTCTTCTTCTTCCTCACTTGTGACAGCCAAGCAACAGAAGTTCTGGTTGCCTCCTCCTCCTCCGTTTCGTCAGCCTTACCAGCAGAAGAACAAAGGTGGCCATGGTTCTTCCAACTCTTCCAACTCTGGCTATCAGAACAAGTCTCAGAATCAAGCTCCAAAGTCCAATGCTCCTTATCACCGTCCACTCTCAGAGGTGACTTGCAACAAGTGTCAGCAGAAGGGTCACTATGCTAACAAGTGCTTCAACCAGAGGCGTCTTCCTCCTCCTCCTCCTGTCAGATCTTCCAGCAATGCAGTGGTCAAGCATAATCCAAAGTCTGCAAAGGTGAATATGATGAATGCAGCTCAAGCAGAGGAATCTACTGATGTGATAATGGGTAATCTTCCTGTTAATGATATTCCTGCAGAAGTTCTTTTTGATACTGGTGCATCGCATTCTTTCTTGTCATACCCTTTTGCATCGAAGCACAATGTTGACACAGAGATTTTATCCAAAGTTATGCAAGTTGTTTCTCCGGGTAAGCTTTTGTCTTCTAGTTTGGTTGCTCCCGATGTTTCCATCAAGATGGGCGACTATAAATTCCAGTCTTCTCCAATTGTTCTTGGTGACTCGGATATTGATCTTATTCTCGGGATGGACTGGCTTTCTAAGCACAAGGCTCAACTCGATTGTGCTGCCAGGGAAATTCAATTGACACACTCGTCTGAGGATGTGATTATTTTTTACACTCGTGATGAAACCATTCGGTTTTTCTCTCTCAATGAGAAGGGCGAGTTGAATGCCATCTCTCAAATTCCAGTCGTTTGTGAGTATCAAGATGTCTTTCCAGAAGAGCTTCCGGGTATGCCTCCTCATCGTCCAGTTGAGTTCGTTATCGAACTAGAGCCTGGCACTGAACCCGTTTGCAAGCGTCCATACAAGCTTGGACCCAACGAGCTGAAGGAATTGAATAAACAGCTCGATGAACAAGAACGTCTGGGTTTGATCAGACCGAGTTCTTCTCCATGGGGTTGTGGTGTTCTTTTTGTCAAGAAGAAGGATGGCACAGACCGACTTTGTGTCGACTACCGTCCATTGAACAAGAAGACAATCAAGAACAAGTATCCACTTCCCAACATCAATGAGCTATTTGAGCAACTCAAAGGTGCTAAAGTATTCTCGAAGCTTGACCTTCGTATGGGTTATCATCATATTCGCATTCGTGAAGAAGATATTCCCAAGACAGCATTCAGAACGAGCTTTGGTTCTTATGAATATACTGTCGTGTCTTTCGGCCTTGTCAATGCTCCTCCGGTGTTATCTCGGATGATGAATTTCATCTTCAACCCCTATACCAATGAATTCGTTCTGGTGTATCTCGATGATATCTTGGTCTTCTCCAAGAATAAGCAAGATCATGCCAAACATTTGCGATTGGTGCTCGACAAGCTCAGAGAGTATCAATTCTATGCGAAGTTCTCTAAATGTGAGTTTTGGCTCGATGAAGTTCTTTTCCTTGGTCACATCATCTCTGCCAAGGGCATCGCTGTTAACCCCGAGAAGGTGTCCGCAGTTGTGGATTGGGAACCTCCTCAAAATGTCAAGCAGCTCCGCAGTTTTCTGGGTCTTGCAAGCTATTGCCGAAGATTCATTGAGAATTTCTCCAAGATTGCAAAGCCTCTTTCCAACCTCCTTCAGAAGCATGTGAAGTATGTCTGGTCTCCTGAGTGTGACGTTGCTTTCAACACTCTCAAAGAGAAACTAGTCACAGCTCCTGTCTTGACTCCTCCTGATGAATCCAAGCCGTATGAAGTTTTCTGTGATGCTTCTCTCCAAGGTCTCGGTGCTGTGTTAATGCAAGAGAAGAAAGTTGTGGCTTATACCTCTCGTCAGTTGAAGCCCAACGAGAAGAACTACCCCACTCACAATCTTGAGTTGGCGGCAGTTGTCCATGCATTAATAACGTGGAGACATCTCTTGCTGGGAAGACAAGTGGACATTTTCACCGATCACAAGAGTCTCAAGTATATCTTCACTCAGCCCAACCTCAACCTCAGGCAGACTCGATGGGTCGAAATGATTCAAGAGTACAATCCAAGTATAGAATATACTCCAGGCAAGGCTAATGTCATTGCAGATGCTTTAAGCAGGAAGGCTTATTGCAACAGCTTAATTCTCAAGCCTTTCCAACCGGATCTTTGTGAAGCTTTCCGCAAGCTGAATCTCCAAGTTGTTCCTCAAGGCTTTCTTGCCAACCTCATAGTATCTCCTACTTTGGAAGATCAAATTCGTGAGGCATAACTCCTTGATGCCATGGTGAAGAAGGTGAAACGTGGTATCGATAAGGGCCTTTCCAAATACAAGTGCTATCGCATTGATGACAGAGACACTTTATTCTTCGAGGACCGGATTGTGGTTCCTAAAGGTGATCTAAGGAAAGTCATAATGAACGAGGCGCACAATTCTCTCCTTTCCATTCATCCTGGAAGTACGAAGATGTATCATGACCTCAAGCAGTCGTATTGGTGGACTCGAATGAAGCGAGAAATTGCTCAATTCGTGAATGAATGTGATGTCTGTCGAAGAGTGAAAGCAGAACACCAACGACCAGCTGGTCTCCTCCAACCTCTTGCTATCCCAGAATGGAAGTTCGATCATATCGAAATGGACTTCGTGACTGGTTTTCCAAAGTCCAAGCGCGGAAATGATGCTATCTTTGTTGTCATTGACAAGCTTTCTAAAGTGGCTCATTTCCTTCCAATCAAAGAATCCATCACAGCAGCTCAGCTGGCAGAGCTTTACACCTCCAGAATTGTCTCCTTGCACGGCATCCCACAATTGATTTCTTCAAATCGTGGAAGCATCTTCACCTCTAAGTTCCGGGACTCCTTCCAGAAGGCCATGGGCACAAACATTCGCTTCAGCACAGCTTTCCATCCTCAAACTAATGGCCAAGTCGAGCGAGTCAATCAAATTCTTGAAGATATGCTCAGGGCTTGTGTCATTTCCTTTGGCATGAAATGGGAAGATTGTCTCCCATATGCTGAATTCTCCTACAACAACAGCTTCCAAGCGAGTTCGGGCAAGGCCCCATTCGAGATTCTCTATGGCAGAAAGTGCCGTACTCCTCTCAATTGGTCAGAGACTGGTGAACGCCAACTTCTTGGCAATGACTTAATCACTGAAGCTGAAGAAATGTGTAAAGTCATCCGTGAAAATCTCAAAGCCGCGCAATCGCGCCAGAAGAGTTACTATGATAGTAAGCATCGTGATTTGGCTTTCGAGATCAGAGACCATGTCTACCTCCGTGTCTCTCCAATGAAAGGCACTCGTCGCTTCGGTATCAAAGGGAAGCTTTCCCCTAGATACGTGGGTCCTTTCAAGATCATTGGCAAAAGAGGCGACCTCGCCTATCAACTTGAGCTTCCTTCCAACTTCGCGAACGTGCACGATGTGTTCCACGTGTCAAAGCTCCGCAAGTGCTTCAAGACGCCTGAGCGCACTATCAACTTCGAAGAGATTGACCTCCAAGAAGATTTGTCTTATCATGAGCACCCCGTTGCTATTCTTGAAGAAACTGAGCGCAGGACTCGCAACAAGTCAATCAAATTCCTGAAAGTGAAGTGGTCGCACCATTCCGACCGGGAAGCCACCTGGGAACGCGAGGACCATCTCCGTTCCGAATATCCGGGGTTCTTTCAGTCCTAGATCTCGGGACGAGATCCTCTCGTAGTGGTGGAGTGTTGTAACACCCCGCATGTAACTTGCCATATTTGTAACTCTGACTCTTGCCATTTTCGGCTATGTGTTATGATTTTCCCTCCGTTGTCGGGTTTTGTCTTTCGTTTTGTATTTTGTCATGTCATGCATTTTCATATCATGTCATCATGTGCATTGCATTCGCATACGTGTTCGTCTCATGCATCCGAGCATTTTCCCCGTTGTCCGTTTTGCAATCCGGCGCTCCTATCTCCTCCGGTGCACCCCTCTTGTTTTCTTTTGTGTGCGTGTGTCGAACTTTCTCGGAATGGACCGAGGCTTGTCAAGTGGCCTCAATATACCACCCGGAGACTACCGGTCAAGTTTCGTTCCATTCGGAGGTCGTTTGGTACTCCAACGGTTAACCGGGCATCCGCAAAGTCCATTTGAGTGTCCAGCAAAAAACCCCTCTAAAACCAGCCCAAAACCCACCAAACTCTCTTCCATGCTCTAGGTCGTTCGATCACGATCGTGTGGGCGAAAACCGCACCTTATTTGGAGCCTCCTAGCTCCCTCTACCTATAAATATGTGGGCATCCGGAAATACATTTGCAGACGAAACCCTAGTTCGTTTTCCCCTCGCGCCGCCGGACGTGTCCGCCTCCGGCCGGACGCGTCCACTCCACCCGCCGCCGCCACGTGTCGCGCTGCCGT
>NC_057811.1:383582589-383589347 GCF_018294505.1 Triticum aestivum | reverse complement strand
CGCGCCCCTCCGCCGACCGGTCTCCTCTCCTCCGGCCTCGCCTCCTCCTCTCCCTCCTCTCTCCGGCGAAGGTCGCCGGCGAGCTCCACTGCCCCGAGGCCGAGCTCCTGTAGCTTCCCCGATCCAGATCTCGTGAGCAGTTGACTTTCCTCGCCCCCCCGAAATTCCTGTCATAATTTTTCTCAGCATCTTGCCTTGTTCGTGATGCCATAACTCCGTGCATGTAGCTCCGATTCACGCGTGTAATATGTCAAATTGTTCGTCTCGTGATGCTCTTCATTTTGTTCAATTGCACCATGTTCATTAGAAGTTATCGTGATACCCAAATCTCTGTTGGAAGAGGGCTAGTTGCTGTTATTCTCTGGTTCTTATCAGAACTTGGAGATTTGTCATTTTTGTATCATTTAATCTGTGCACCTTATGGGCATGAGCTCTACATGTGTTTTGAAGTATGCCATGCCATCTTTCCAGTGGTGTAGTCCATGTATTTTTGTGATCTCTGTGGTGACTAGCACAAGCATGCAAAGTAGGCCCCGTAATATTTCTGATTTCAGGGACTTGGTGATTTCTCTAAGTCCTTGTCTGCTGTAATTTTGTTGCTATGTAAACTTGATGCTATAGAGAGATACATGCATATTTTGGAGATGTTCAGTAAGAATGTTTTGTAGCTATAGTTGTAGTAGATCGATTCCCGCAATTTGTTGTAATTATGGTGTGCCATAGTATGACTCAATCTTGCTCTACTTTTGCTATAAAATATTTCTGGCAGATTTTTAACATGATATGCAATCTTACCAAGCTTATTGTAGTTGATCCATACATGCTATGCTATTGTTATTGCCATGGTTAGCTTCATAAACGTGCCATCTTGCTGTAGGTATGCTTGGTTTGTCATGCATTGCTCTGCAGTGAGTGCATCAAGCTCACAAAGAGGCCTACATATTATTATTTCTGCCATGCTCTGTTTTCTGCTGTCTGAAACCTGATAACGAAACTTGCTATGTTTACATGCTTGCCATTATATCTTCTGGTCCTTTTTGGCTTATGGTCAGTGAGGAACTTTTGTCATGTTCTTTTAGTAGAACACTTCCATGCCTTGTTTTGCTATGTTAAGTTCCTGTAGCATGTTGATTTCGTGCTCCGAACATTGCTACCTGATGCTGTTTTCTGCCATGTCCAGTTTTTCACAAGTCTGTGATCCTGTTATCTTTTGCACTTTTGCCATGCTTGTTTGAGCTTGATATCTTGTGAACTAGCCGTAGCTCAGTGTTCATCTTTTGTCAAGCATCTCCTGTAGATTACTTCCATGTGCTTTGTTGCTATGTTGGGGTGCTGTAGCATTGTTACTTGTTGCATTTTAAGTGCTATCTTGCTGTTTATCGCAGATTCGTGTCATTCTTGTTTTGCTTGCCATTTGCAAACCGTGCATCCGATTCCGGTGATCTTTATATCGATTTCGACCGAAATCATCTCATCTTTCCAGTGGCATGCTTGGTTTGCCAAGTTACTGCCTTGTTCATCTTTTTCCTTCCGGAGCACGCATATGCATCGCATATGATATCTTGCATATCTTACATGTTTTGCATCATGTTGCTTGCGCATTCCTCATTGTTGATTGTGGTTCCGTTTGTTTGTGTTCTTGTCTTGGGTAGAGCCGGGAGATGAGTTCATGAACGAGGAACCTGTTGAGTACGCTTACGAGGATCAAGCCTTCGACAACTCTGAGCACCTTGCAGGCAAGATGACCACCCCTCGAAATCACTTCTATCTTTGCTTTGCTAGTTGTTCGCTCTATTGCCATGCTCCGCTACCTATCACTTGCTAAATCATGTCTCCCATTTTTGCCATGTCAGCCTCTAACCATCCTCTCTTAGCAAACCATTGTTTGGCTAAGTTACCGCTTTTGCAGGTGAAGTTGAAGTTTGTTCCATGTCGGAACATGGATATGTTGGGATATCACAATATCTCTTATTTAATTAATGCATCTATATATTTGGTAAAGGGTGGAAGGCTCGGCCTTATGCCTGGTGTTTTGTTCCACTCTTGCCGCCCTAGTTTCTGTTATACCGGGATTATGTTCCTTGAGTTTGCGTTCCTTGCACGGTCGGGTGATTTATGGGACCCCCTTGACAGTTCGCCTTGAATAAAACTCCTCCAGCAAGGCCCAACCTTGGTTTTACCATTTGCTACCTAAGCCTTTTCCCCCAGGTTTTCGCGAGCCCGAGGGTCATCTTATTTTAACCCCCCGGGCCAGTGCTCCTTCGAGTGTTGGTCCGAACTGAGCAGACTGCGGGGCCCCCTCTTAGAAACTCGAGGTCTGGTTTTACTCGTAGGATGTCTCATCCGGTGTGCCCTGAGAACAAGATATGTGCAGCTCCTATCGGGATTTGTCGGCACATTCGGGTGGCTTTGCTGGTCTTGTTTTACCATTGTTGAGATGTCTTGTAAACCGGGATTCCGAGACTGATCGGGTCTTTCCGGGAGAAGGTTTATCCTTCGTTGACCGTGAGAGCTTATGATGGGCTAAGTTGAGACACCCCTGCAGGGTATTATCTATCGAAAGCCGTGCCCGCGGTTATGAGGCAGATGGGAATTTGTTAATGTCCGGTTGTAGAAAACTTGTCATTTGACCCAGTTAAAATACATCAACCGTGTGTGTAGCCGTGATGGTCTCTTCTCGGCGGAGTCCGGGAGGTGAACACGGTCTGAGTTATCTATGACGTAAGTAGGTGTTCAGGATCACTTCTTGGTCATTGCTAGATGACGTCCGTTCCGTTGCTTCTCTTCTCGCTCTCATTTGCGCAAGTTAGCCACCATATATGCTTTTGCCGCTGCAGCTCCACCTCATTACACCACCCTTTCCTTCAAGCTTAAATAGTCTTGATCTCGCGGGTGTGAGATTGCTGAGTCCCCGTGACTCACAGATTCTACCAAAACAGTTGCAGGTGCCGACGATGCCAGTGCAGATGATGGCGTCGATCTCATGTGGGAGTTCGACGAGGAACGTGGTCGTTACTATGTGTCTTTTCCTGATGATCAGTAGTGGAGCCCAGTTGGGACGATCGGGGATCTAGCATTTGGGGTTGTCTTATTTTCATCTGGATTTTGACCGTAGTCGGTCTATATGTTTGTATTTTGGATGATGTAAGAATAATATTTATGTATTGTGTGAAGTGGCAATTGTAAGCCAACTCTTTATCCCATTCTTGTTCATTACATGGGATTGTGTGAAGATGACCCTTCTTGCGACAAAACCACTATGCGGTTATGCCTCTAAGTCGTGCCTCGACACGTGGGAGATATAGCCGCATCGTGGGCGTTACAACTTGGCCCCATGCCTATACAGCGAACATACCCATTCCTCTCCTTTCCAAATACATGCGAAAAAAGATCACCTTGCTCTATGGTTTTCTCTAACAATTCTGGTTGTTCATCTGCTTTGTTCTCCAGCTCTTTCTACAAGTAGGAACCACAGAAATAAGTATCACTACAAATGGCTCTACTATATGAAAGTAATTATTATGTAGTACATACAATTTTTTGTGCCGCTGCCGTGCTGGAAGGAACTCCTTTTTTACTTGTGTGTGTTATAACAAATGCTTCATCCTTACGTGGGGGGTATCCATTCTTCTTATGCTACATTCAATTTATTATTCTATGAGCCAGGACATATTTAGATGGATTAAAGAATTGTAGGAAACTATAGCAAAAATGTACCTCTTCTTCGATAACACGTGCATTACTCTTGCTGCCAGTTGTATGAAACAAGGTCATCCCTTGGCAATTTAATTTCCCTATCTCACTACGTTGCTAAAGTAGAACAAACAATGATCATGATCAATAGTTAGATCTTTTCAAAAATGAACACTGGACAATGATCTTGCAGCATACCTTAGCTGCATCAGTCCTCCAATGGTCAATAAGCCATTTCCAGTCATCTTCATGAACTCTAGCATCACAATCAGCAAGGAGCTCCTTGTCGGTCTTTTCTTCATGAAAATACAAAGCCTTCAAATCTGACTTGAAATCTCTCCATTTCTTAGCAGCACTTCCCATGACCCAGTCTTTAACTCTTTCATCCACCTCATAGTACAACTGGTTATCAAGTTGCCAAAAATTCAACAATGAATTAGAGAATGAGACATAAGTCCATAAGAAAAGTTTTTATATGTGCATCACAGAAGTTACCTTCAAAGTATTCCACAATAAAAGCTTCTGTTTTGGCTCAACCAACCTCCAGTCAGGTTTGGCAAGTGATACTATCTCATTATTTTTAACTAGTGTGGCTATAAAATTTGCAAACTCGGTGGCATTGTCCCCGACAGGCTGTCCCTTCTCATTTATCTGTAGCCTAATTGGTGGCTGGTTCCCTCTTGAGCGTATATCAGCCTTTCTAGTATAGCTACGTCCACACTTCTTCTGTTGTTGCCCACCATCTATATGAACATAGAAAAGAATTAGTTAGATCTCAGCAATGAAAAAGGTTAAATACCTAAAAAATAGAACTACCTACCATGCTGTGTCGCTGCATTAACATCATCTTCATTCTCTTCTAATGCAGCATCTCGCATGTCTTCATCATCGTGCCTAGAATCAGCTCTAGCGGTGTCAGATCTTAGTATGCGTCTAGGCATTTCAACAGCTGGCTGACTAGATGTGCGTTGCCTTTTCTACAGATAAGCACAACATGTTGTTAAATAGCTACCATACACTTGAATCAACACACTAGCAAGTCCTGGAAGGCTACCATCACCTTTGTCTTATTGTTTTGTTCATGCGAAGACTTCTCTGCAAGTCTTGGAATTAATTGATGCAACTTCTCTGTGTTCATCCTTGGAGTCTCTGCCCGCACTTCTTCATATGAAGTGGTATTAGCCCTTTCTCCTCCGTTTACCATTCTTTTTCCTGAAAAAAGGTAAAATCTCAGAATTATAAAAAGGTTTAATGCAATCTGAAATATAAAAGCAAAGATGTAGTCTTACAAGAATGGTTAAAAAGGGTGTCTTATGAACAATCTGAACTAGAGGGACATAAATATTATTTAGAAGAGGTATTTTGCAGAAATATTAAAAGCTAAAAACTACATACTTATCCTTCTTGACCTGTCGAACAATTGTTCCATCTATATCTTCTCTGATACGAGGTGCACTCTTAAGATCAACTCGGAGATCTACATTAGCGTCTAAATCAGGGAACTGAACCACATGTTCATCAACTTTCTCGAAGTTCTCATTCCCTTTTCCAAAAATATCATAAAGGATTCCCGGCTTGGACTGAACAACACTATACCAATCTTTATCAGTGGTATGTTCGACATAATACACCTGAGTTGCTTGCGAAGCCAAAATGAATGGCTCATCAGACAACTTCTCACCAGAGCTAAATAAATGCTTAGACTTCACATTTGTGATGCCAAATCTATCAACTTTTACCCACTTGTCTGGTACACGGTTGTCAAACCAATCACATTTAAAGAGCACAATATTTCCTTTGTGTTGATAGTTTAATTCCAGAATTTCTGTTATCACACCATAATATATTTTACTCCTCACTATAAGATTTTCAGCATTTGCAGATGTTTGTGCAACTAGAGCAACTCCACTACTTTGGGTGCGCCTACCATCATCGTAGGACCTTGTGTGGAAATTTACCCCATTTATAGTATAGCTGCTATACGTTTTTGCAGCAATGAAGGGTCCAGACGCTAAAGTTTGGATCTCTTCGGACACTTCTTTACCATTCTCTACTAGCTCTGCCACATGTAATCTAAACCACTCATGGAATTTTTCATGCTGGATGCGACTAATATTTCGATGACCAATTGAGGACAAAAACTCAGCATGCTTTCTGCAATAGTTAAATCAAATTTGAGTAACATAGGGAAAAAATTCACTCTATGGAAAAAATGTTTGACATATGACAAAACAGACCTCAAGTATGGTTCAATATGATCATAATTAAATAAGACATATCTATGTGCTTGAAGCCATGTTTTATTGTCCAAAGTCACATCATGTTTTCAAGCCAAAGGCCGGCCCGTGTTGTCAAAGAAGGGCATAGTACTAGGAGTGATGCTAGGACCAGCAAGCTCATTTGCATTAAGTCGACTAAATCTAGTCTCACAGTCTTGTAAATAACGAGAACAAAAAGTGAGACACTCATCAAACACATAACTCTCTGCAATTGACCCCTCTGGATGACTCTTGGTGCGAACATATCCTTTTAACATACAAGGTTTGATAATTAGAAGTTACATCACTGAAACTACCAGATCTGTACCTTTTAGATTTGAGGGAGCACAAAAGAAGGTAGATGGTGCTGCTGCGGATCACTCTGCTGCTACTTCAAGTGGCCTTGTCTGATGGTTTGTGAGGGGTGAGAGGAAACGACCAGCAGCTCGAGAAGAAGCTACAGAAGAGGCCCCAGGGGAGGGGATGCAGAGTGTACGGCGCTCAACGGAGGCGTGGATGACGTGGCGATGGGGAATGCGACCCTGGTTGGGGGTGTGGACCAGTGGATGGGGGATACAGGAGCACGGCGCTGTGGATGGGGGATCGATGCCAGGGCACGGCGCTCTGGATGCGGTATGCAGGGGAGATGGCGTTGGGCGGCAGCGTGTGTGACAGAAGGAGCATCGGCGCTGCGAGGGGGAGATAGCGTTGTGCTGCGTCCTAGGTGATGAAGAGGCGGCGACGCTGTGGATGGCGGCGGCGGAGCTGGCGGGGATGTGGGAGTGGGGGTTGACGGCGGCGGCGGCG
>NC_057811.1:383567387-383582203 GCF_018294505.1 Triticum aestivum | reverse complement strand
CGGGGAGGTGTGGTGGCGGCGGCGATGGCGCTGGGCGGGGAGGTGGGGGTGTCGGCGGTGGTGGCGCTAGGCGGGAAGGTGGGGCGGCGGCTAGGGTTGGCGGCGTCGATTTGTTAGTGCAGTAGTTGAGCTATGGAGAATGCAGAGGAAGGGGCAGAAGTGGGAAAGAAAAGGGCCACGGTGGGCTTCGAGTGAGTTCTTTTTTTTCTTCTCCCGCCCGTGCCTCGCGCGCTTTTTTGGGCCTAAATTTTATCCTTCCCGCCAATGTGGTTTGGGGCAGGCCTTTCGCCCCTATTTGCTTTTCAGGGCAGTTACATTGACCGTAAAGAGGTCGGCAGTTGGGCCGCCCTTTTAAGCTAAACATTCTCGGCGGATATGATGACCCACAAAGCATTACCCGGCATATAGATTTTTGCAGGCAGTTAATTGCCCCCATTTCTTAATCATTCCCGGCAGTTAATTGCCCTTAAACTTTGGTCGTGGTGTAGTGTCGTGAGAATAACCCACCTAGCATGGAAGATACTGACAGCTCCTAGTCGCTACATGAGCGATTCGGGCATACAAAACAGATTATTATTTGAAGGTTTAGAGTTTGGCACATGCAAATTTACTTGGAACGGCAGGTAAATACCGCATATAGGTAGATATGGTGGACACTCATGGAATAAACTTGGTTTAAGGAATTTGGATGCACAAGCAGTATTCCCGCTTTGTACAGATATTTTGGCGAGTAACAGATTCTAAATAGCAAGCACCACATGTTAGAGGATCCATAACAATATAACTTCTATACAAATATACCCAAGCATAACTCATTATGTTGTCTTCCTTGTCCAACTTCAACTAATTTGCTCAGGTTTGAAAATAATTAATGGGGCTCACAATCATAGAAGATGTCCAAGATAGTATATTTATATGTGAAATCTCTCTTCCTTCAATATTCTTTCATGAATTGTTCAAGTGACCAATACAATGTTTGCTAACCTTCAATAAATTTACCACGTCTACTTCTTATATGTGAAGTCATTACTCCCCATGGGATAAGCATATGAAACATATATAATTTTAGATTTATGATATTCAAATCATTCAACCATTTACTCATAGGATATAAGTGAAGCACACAAGTACATGACAAACTACTCCAAAAAGATATAAGTGAAGATCAATGAATAGCTAAATAATTATGTAGCTTTGTGAAGACTCTCTCTCATTTAAGAATTTCAGATCTTGGGATATTATTCAAACAGCAAGCAAAACAAAATAAAACGACATTTCAAGGATAGCACTCATCATGTGAAGAAGCAAAAACTTAGGCTCAACCGATACTAACCGATAATTGTTGAAGAAGAAAGGTGGGATGCCTACCGGGGCATCCCCAAGCTTAGATGCTTGAGACTTCTTGAAATATTATCTTGTGGTGCCTTGGCATCCCCAAGCTTGAGTTTTTGTGTCTCCTTAATTCCTCTCATATCGTGGTTTCGTAAATCTCGAAAGCTTCATCCACACCAGACTCAACAAGAACTCGTGAGATAAGTTAGTATAAAACAATGCAAAAACCTTATCATTTTCTACTGTAACAAATCACTAAAATTACTATTCAACATTGCATACTAAATGCCTCTGCATATTTAATACTCCTATCCTCAAATAGAATCATTAAACAAGCAAACAATGCAAGCATAACAACAATCTGCCAAAACAGTACACTCTGTAAAGAATGCAAGATTCATCATACTTCCCTAATTCCAAACATGATGAAATTCTACCACACTGTAGAAAATTTATCAGAGCTCAATATGCAAAAAGTTTCAACATTTTATCATATTCTAACCTTTCTAGGGAATTTTGCAACAGCGGTAAACTTTCTGTTTTGAAACAGCAACATGTATACTTGCAAAATAAGCATGGTAAAGGCTATCCTTGACATTTTTATTGAAAACAGAGATGCAAAACATTATTCTAAATAACATCAAGCAAATAATAACAAAGGAAAATGACACTCCAAGCAAAACACATATCATGTGGTGAATAAAAATAAAGCTCCAAGTAAAGTTACCGATGAACGAAGACGAAAGAGGGGATGCCATCCGGGGCATCCCCAAGCTTAGGCTCTTGGTTGACCTTGAATATTGCCTTGGGGTGCCTTGGGCATCCCCAAGCTTATTCTCTTGCCACTCCTTGTTCCATAATCCATCAAATCTTTACCCAAAAACTTGAAAACTTCACAACACAAAACATAACAGAAAATCTCATGAGCTCCGTTAGCGAAAGAAAACAAACCACCACTTTAAGCTACTGTAATGAACTCATTATTTATTTATATTGGTGTTAAACCTACTGTATTACAACTTCTCTATGATTCATAACCTCCGATACTAGCCATAGATTCATCAAAATAAGCAAACAACACAATGAAAACCGAATCTGTCAAAAACAGAACAGCCTGTAGTAATCTGTATCAAACGTATACTTCTCGAACTCCAAAAATTATGAAATAAATTGGTGGACCTGAGGAATTTGTCTATTAATCATCTGAAAAAAGAATCAACCTAAAATCACTGTCCAGGTAAAAATGGAAGCTAATCTCGTGAGCGCTAAAGTTTCTGTTTTTCACAGCAAGATCACAAAGACTTCACCCAAGTCTTCCCAAAGGTTCTACTTGGTACAAACACTAATTTAAACATAAAACCACATCTAAACAGAGGCTATATGAATTATTTATTACTAAACAGGAGCAAAAAGCAAAGAACGAAAATAAAATTGGGTTGCATCCCAACAAGCGCTAACGTTTAACGCCCCTAGCTAGGCATGGCGATTTCAATGATGCTCACATAAAAGATAAGAATTGAAACATAAAGAGAGCATCATGAAGAATATGAATAGCACATTTAAGTCTAACCCACTTCCTATGCATAGGGATTTTTTGAGCAAACAACTTATGGGAACAATAATCAACTAGCATAGGAAGGCAAAACAATCATAACTTCAAAACTTTTAACACATAGAGAGGAAACTTGATATTATTGCAATATGTAGTTGCATATGATCCTCTCTCATAATAATTTTAAGTAGCATCATGAATGAATTCAACCATATAACCAGCACATAAAGCATTCTTTTCATGATCGACTTGCATAGAAATTTTACTACTCTCCACATAAGCAAATTTCTTCTCATGAATAGTAGTGGGAGAAAACTCAACAAAATAACTATCATGTGAGGCATAATCCATTTGAAAATTAAAATCATGATGACAAGTTTCATGGTTATCATTAATCTTTATAGCATACATGTCATCACAATAATCATCATAAATAGGGGGCATGCTTTCATCACAATAAATTTGCTCATCAAAACTTGGGGGACTAAACATATCATCTTCATCAAACATAGCATCCCCAAGCTTGTGGCTTTGCATATCATTAGCGTCATGGGTATTCAAATAATTCATACTAACAACATTGCAATCATGCTCATCATTCACATATTTTATGCCAAGCATTCTATGTAATTCTTCTTCTAGCACTTGAGCACAATTTTCCTTCCCATCATTTTCACGAAAGACATTAAAAAGATGAAGCATATGAGGCACCCTTAATTCCATTTTTTTGTAGTTTTATTTTATAGACTAAACTAGTGATAAAACAAGAAACTAAAAGATTCGATTGCAAGATCTAAAGATATACCTTCATGAAGGAAATATGCCCTAGAGGCAATAATAAAGTTATTATTTATTTCCTTATATCATGATAAATGTTTATTATTCATGCTAGAATTGTATTAACCGGAAACGTAATACATCTGTGAATACATAGACAAACAGAGTGTCACTAGTACGCCTCTACTTGACTAGCTCGTTGATCAAAGATGGTTATGTTTCCTAGCCATAGACATGAGTTGTCATTTGATTAACGGGATCACATCATTAGGAGAATGATGTGATTGACTTGACCCATTCCGTTAGCTTAGCACTCGATCGTTTAGGATGTTGCTATTGCTTTCTTCATGACTTATACATGTTCCTATGACTATGAGATTATGCAACTCCCGTTTACCGGAGGAACACTTTGTGTGCTACCAAACGTCACAACGTAACTGGGTGATTATAAAGGTGCTCTACAAGTGTCTCCAAAGGTACTTGTTGGGTTGGCGTATTTCGAGATTAGGATTTGTCACTCCAATTGTCGGAGAGGTATCTCTGGGCCCTCTCGGTAATACACATCACTATAAGCCTTGCAAGCATTGTGACTAATGAGTTAGTTGTTGGATGATGTATTACGGAACGAGTAAAGAGACTTGCCGGTAACGGGACTGAACTAGGTATCGAGATACCGACGATCGAATCTCGGGCAAGTAACATACCGATGACAAAGGGAACAACGTATGTTGTTATGCAGTCTGACCGATAAAGATCTTCATAGAATATGTAGGAACCAATATGAGCATCCAGGTTCCGCTATTGGTTATTGACCGGAGAGGTGTTTCGGTCATGTCTACATAGTTCTCGAACCCGCAGGGTCCGCACGCTTAACGTTACGATGACAGTTATATTATGAATTTATATGTTTTGATGTACCGAAGGTTGTTCGGAGTCCCAGATGTGATCACGGACATGACGAGGAGTCTCGAAATGGTCGAGACATAAAGATTGATATATTGGAAGCCTATGTTTGGACATCGGAAGTGTTCCGGGTGAAATAGGGATTTTTCCGGAGTACCGGGAGGTTACCGGAACCCCCCGGTAACTTAATGGGCCTTAATGGGCCTAGGTGGAAGAGAGAAGAGGAGGCCAGGGCAGGGCCGCGCGCCCCTCCCCCCAGTCCGAATAGGACAAGGAGAGGGGGGCGGCGCCCCCCTTCCTTCCTCCCCTCCACCTTTTCCCCCTTCCTCTCCTAGTCCAACATGGAAAGGGGGGAGTCCTACTCCCAGTAGGAGTAGGACTCCTCCTGGCGCGCCTCTCCTCCCTTGGCCGGCGTCCTCCCCCTTGCTCCTTTATATACGGGGGCAGGGGGGCACCTCTCTACACACAATTGATCAACGATCTTTTAGCCGTGTGCGGTGCCCCCTCCACCATATTACACCTCGATAATATCGTAGCGGTGCTTAGGCGAAGCCCTGCGTCGGTAGAACATCATCATCGTCACCATGCCGTCGTGCTGACGAAACTCTCCCTCAACACTCGGCTGGATCGGAGTTCGAGGGACGTCATCGAGCTGAATGTGTGCTGAACTCGGAGGTGCCGTGCGTTCGGTACTTGATCGGTCGGATCGTGAAGACGTGCGACTACATCAACCGCGTTGTGTTAACGCTTTCGCTTTTGGTCTACGAGGGTACGTGGACAACACTCTCCCCTCTCGTTGCTATGCATCACCATGATCTTTCGTGTGCATAGGAATTTTTTTGAAATTACTACGTTCCCCAACAGTGGCATCCGAGCCTGGTTTTATGCGTTGATGTTATGCACGAGTAGAACATAAGTGAGTTGTGGGCGATATAAGTCATACTGCTTACCAGCATGTCATACTTTGGTTCGGCGGTATTGTGAGATGAAGCGGCCCAGACCGACATTACGCGTACGCTTACGCGAGACTGGTTTCACCGTTGCGAGCACTCATTGCTTAAAGGTGACTGGCGGGTGTCTGTCTCTCTCACTTTAGTTGAACCGAGTGTGGCTACGCCCGGTCCTTGCGAAGGTTAAAACAGCACCAACTTGACAAACTATCGTTGTGGTTTTGATGCGTAGGTAAGAACGGTTCTTGCTAAGCCCGTAGCAGCCACGTAAAACTTGCAACAACAAAGTAGAGGATGTCTAACTTGTTTTTGCAGGGCATGTTGTGATGTGATATGGTCAAGACATGATGCTATATTTTATTGTATGAGATGATCATGTTTTGTAACCGAGTTATCGGCAACTGGCAGGAGCCATATGGTTGTCGCTTTATTGTATGCAATGCAATCGCCATGTAATTGTTTTACTTTATCACTAAGCGGTAGCGATAGTCGTAAAAGCAATAGTTGGCGAGACGACAACGATACTATGATGGAGATCAAGGTGTCGAGCCGGTGACGATGGTGATCATGACGGTGCTTCGGAGATGGAGATCACAAGCACAAGATGATGATGGCCATATCATATCACTTATATTGATTGCATGTGATGTTTATCTTTTATGCATCTTATCTTGCTTTGATTGACAGTAGCATTATAAGATGATCTCTCACTAAAATTTCAAGATAAAAGTGTTCTCCCTGAGTATGCACCGTTGCGAAAGTTCTTCATGCTGAGACACCACGTGATGATCGGCGTATGATAGGCTCTACATTCAAATACAACAGGTGCAAAACAGTTGCACACGCGGAATACTCAGGTTAAACTTGACGAGCCTAGCATATGAAGATATGGCCTCGGAACACTGAGACCGAAAGGTCGAGCGTGAATCATATAGTAGATATGATCAACATAGTGATGTTCACCATTGAAAACTACTCCATTTCACGTGATGATCGGTTATGGTTTAGTTGATTTGGATCACGTAATCACTTAGATGATTAGAGAGATGTCTATCTAAGTGGGAGTTCTTAAGTAATATGATTAATAGAACTTAAATTTATCATGAACTTAGTACCTGATAGTATCTTGCTTGTCTATGTTAATTGTAGATAGATGGCCCGTGCTGTTGTTCCGTTGAATTTTAATGCGATCCTTGAGAAAGCAAAGTTGAAAGATGATGGTAGCAATTACACGGACTAGGTCTGTAACTTGAGGATTATCCTCATTGCTGCACAGAAGAATTACGTCCTGGAAGCACCACTGGGTGCCAGGCCTGCTGCAAGAGCAACACCAGAAGTTATGAACGTCTAGCAGAGCAAAGCTGATGACTACTCGATAGTTTAGTGTGCCATGCTTTACGGCTTAGAACTGGGTCTTCAACGACGTTTTGAACGTCATGGAGCATATGAGATGTTCCAGGAGTTGAAGTTAATATTTCAAGCAATGCCCGGATTGAGAGATATGAAGTCTCCAATAAGTTCTACAGCTGCAAGATGGAAGAGAATAGTTCTGTCAGTGAGCATATACTCAAAATGTCTGGGTATAATAATCACTTGATTCAACTGGGAGTTAATCTTCCGGATGATAGCGTCATTGACAGAATTCTTCAATCACTGCCACCAAGCTACAAGAGCTTCGTGATGAACTATAACATGCAAGGGATGAATAAGACAATTCCCGAGCTCTTCGCAATGCTAAAGGCAGCGGAGGTAGAAATCAAAAAGGAGCATCAAGTGTTGATGGTCAATAAGACCACTAGTTTCAAGAAAAAGGGCAAAGGGAAGAAGAAGGGGAACTTCAAGAAGAACAGCAAGCAAGTTGCTGTTCAGGAGAAGAAACCCAAGTCTGGACCTAAGCCTGAGACTGAGTGCTTCTACTGCAAGCAGACTGGTCACTGGAAGCAAAAATGCCCCAAGTATTTGGCGGATAAGAAGGATGGCAAGGAGAACAAAGGTATATGTGATATACATGTTATTGATGTGTACCTTACTTAATGCTCGCAGTAGCACCTGGGTATTTGATACTGGTTCTGTTGCTAATATTTGCAACTCGAAACAGGGGCTACGGATTAAGCGAAGATTGGTTAAGGACGAGGTGACGATGCGCGTGGGAAATGGTTCCAAAGTCGATGTGGTCGCCGTCGGCACGCTACCTCTACATCTACCTTCGGGATTAGTATTAGACCTAAATAATTGTTATTTGGTGCCAGCGTTGAGCATGAACATTATATCTGGATCTTGTTTGATGCGAGACAGTTATTCATTTAAATCAGAGAATAATGGTTGTTCTATTTATATGAGTAATATCTTTTATGGTCATGCACCCTTGAAGAGTGGTCTATTTTTAATGAATCTCGGTTGTAGTGACACACATATTCATAATGTCGAAGCCAAAAGATGCAGAGTTGATAATGATAGTGCAACTTATTTGTGGCACTGCCGTTTAGGTCATATCGGTGTAAAGCGCATGAAGAAACTCCATAATGATGGACTTTTGGAATCACTTGATTATGAATCACTTGGTACTTGCGAACCGTGCCTCATGGGCAAGATGACTAAAACACCGTTCTCCGGAACTATGGAGAGAGCAACAGATTTATTGGAAATCATACATACAGATGTATGTGGTCCGATGAATATTGAGGCTCGTGGCGGATATCGTTATTTCCTCACCTTGACAGATGATTTGAGCAGATATGGGTATATCTACTTAATGAAACATAAGTCTGAAACATTTGAAAAGTTCAAAGAATTTCAGAGTAAAGTTGAAAATCATCATAACAAGAAAATAAAATTTCTACGATCTGATCGTGGAGGAGAATATTTGAGTTATGAGTTTGGTCTTCATTTGAAACAATGCGGAATAGTTTCGCAACTCACGCCACCCGGAACACCACAACGTAATGGTGTGTCCGAACGTCGTAATCGTACTTTATTAGATATGGTGCGATCTATGATGTCTCTTACTGATTTACCGCTATCGTTTTGGGGTTATGCTTTAGAGACGGCTGCATTCACTCTAAATAGGGCACCATCAAAATCCGTTGAAACGACACCTTATGAACTATGGTTTGGCAAGAAACCAAAGTTGTCGTATCTTAAAGTTTGGGGTTGCGATGCTTATGTGAAGAAACTTCAACCTGATAAGCTCGAACCTAAATCGGAGAAATGTGTCTTCATAGGATACCCAAAGGAGACTGTTGGGTACACCTTCTATCACAGATCCAAAGGCAAGACATTCGTTGCTAAGAATGGATCCTTTCTAGAGAAGGAGTTTCTCTCGAAAGAAGTGAGTGGGAGGAAAGTAGAACTTGATGAGGTAACTGTACCTGCTCCCTTATTGGAAAGTAGATCATCAAAGAAATCAGTTTTTGCGACACCTACACCAATTAGTGAGGAAGTTAATGATAATGATCATGAAACTTCAGATCAAGTTATTACTGAACCTCGTAGGTCAACCAGATTAAGATCCGCACCAGAGTGGTACGGTAATCCTGTTCTGGAGGTTATGTTACTAGACCATGATGAACCTATGAACTATGAAGAAGCGATGGTGAGCCCAGATTCCGCAAAATGGCTTGAGGCCATGAAATCCGAGATGGAATCCATGTATGAGAACAAAGTATGGACTTTGGTTGACTTGCCCGATGAACGGCAAGCCATTGAAAATAAATGGATCTTCAAGAAGAAGACTGACGCTGACGGTAATGTTACTGTCTATAAAGCTCGACTTGTTGCGAAAGGTTTTCGACAAGTTCAAGGGATTGACTACGATGAGACCTTCTCACCTGTAGTGATGCTTAAGTCTGTCCGAATCATGTTAGCAATTGCCGCATTTTATGATTATGAAATTTGGCAAATGCATGTCAAAACTGCATTCCTGAATGGATTTCTGGAAGAAGAGTTGTATATGATGCAACCGGAAGGCTTTGTCGATCCAAAGGGAGCTAACAAAGTGTGCAAGCTCCAGCGATCCATTTATGGACTGGTGCAAGCCTCTCGGAGTTGGAATAAACGCTTTGATAGTGTGATCAAAGCATTTGGTTTTATACAGACTTTTGGAGAAGCCTGTATTTACAAGAAAGTGAGTGGGAGCTCAGTAGCATTTCTGATATTATATGTGGATGACATATTGCTAATTGGAAATGATATAGAATTTCTGGATAGCATAAAGGGATACTTGAATAAGAGTTTTTCAATGAAAGACCTCGGTGAAGCTGCATATATATTGGGCATCAAGATCTATAGAGATAGATCAAGACGCTTAATTGGACTTTCACAAAGCACATACCTTGACAAAGTTTTGAAGAAGTTCAAAATGGATCAAGCAAAGAAAGGGTTCTTGCCTGTACTACAAGGTGTGAGATTGAGTAAGACTCAATGCCCGACCACTGCAGAAGATAGAGAGAAGATGAAAGATGTTCCCTATGCTTCAGCCATAGCTCTATCATGTATGCAATGCTGTGTACCAGACCTGATGTGTGCCTTGCTATAAGTTTAGCAGGGAGGTACCAAAGTAATCCAGGAGTGGATCACTGGACAGCGGGCAAGAACATCCTGAAATACCTGAAAAGGACTAAGGATATGTTTCTCATTTATGGAGGTGACAAAGAGCTCATCGTAAATGGTTACGTTGATGCAAGCTTTGACACTGATCCGGACGATTCTAAATCGCAAACCAGATACGTATTTACATTGAACGGTGGAGCTGTCAGTTGGTGCAGTTCTAAGCAAAGTGTCGTGGCGGGATCTACGTGTGAAGCGGAGTACATAGCTGCTTCGGAAGCAGCACATGAAGGAGTCTGGATGAAGGATTTCATATCCGATCTAGGTGTCATACCTAGTGCATCGGGACCAATGAAAATCTTTTGTGACAATACTGGTGCAATTGCCTTAGCAAAGGAATCCAGATTTCACAAGAGAACCAAGCACATCAAAAGACGCTTCAATTCCATCCGGGATTTAGTCCAGGTTGGAGACATAGAAATTTGCAAGATACATACGGATCTAAATGTTGCAGACCCGTTGACTAAGCCTCTTCCACGAGCAAAACATGATCAACACCAAGACTCCATGGGTCTAAGAATCATTACTATGTAATCTAGATTATTGACTCTAGTGCAAGTGGGAGACTGAAGGAAATATGCCCTAGAGGCAATAATAAAGTTATTATTTATTTCCTTATATCATGATAAATGTTTATTATTCATGCTAGAATTGTATTAACCGGAAACGTAATACATCTGTGAATACATAGACAAACAGAGTGTCACTAGTACGCCTCTACTTGACTAGCTCGTTGATCAAAGATGGTTATGTTTCCTAGCCATAGACATGAGTTGTCATTTGATTAACGGGATCACATCATTAGGAGAATGATGTGATTGACTTGACCCATTCCGTTAGCTTAGCACTCGATCGTTTAGTATGTTGCTATTGCTTTCTTCATGACTTATACATGTTCCTATGACTATGAGATTATGCAACTCCCGTTTACCGGAGGAACACTTTGTGTGCTACCAAATGTCACAACGTAACTGGGTGATTATAAAGGTGCTCTACAGGTGTCTCCAAAGGTACTTTTTGGGTTGGCGTATTTCGAGATTAGGATTTGTCACTCCAATTGTCGGAGAGGTATCTCTGGGCCCACTCGGTAATACACATCACTATAAGCCTTGCAAGCATTGTGAATAATGAGTTAGTTGCGGGATGATGTATTACGGAACGAGTAAAGAGACTTGCCGGTAACGAGACTGAACTAGGTATCGAGATACCGATGATCGAATCTCGGGCAAGTAACATACCGATGACAAAGGGAACAACGTATGTTGTTATGCGGTCTGACCGATAAAGATCTTCGTAGAATATGTAGGAACCAATATGAGCATCCAGGTTCTGCTATTGGTTATTGACCGGAGAGGTGTCTCGGTCATGTCTACATAGTTCTCGAACCCGTAGGGTCCGCACGCTTAACGTTACGATGACAGTTATATTATGAGTTTATATGTTTTGATGTACCGAAGGTTGTTCGGAGTCCCGAATGTGATCACGGACATGATGAGGAGTCTCGAAATGGTCGAGACATAAAGATTGATATATTGGAAGCCTATGTTTGGACATCGGAAGTGTTCCGGGTGAAATCGGGATTTTTCCGGAGTACCGGGAGGTTACCGGAACCCCCCGGTAACTTAATGGGCCTTAGTGGGCCTAGGTGGAAGAGAGGAGAGGAGGCCAGGGCAGGGCCGCGCGCCCGTCCCCCCCAGTCCGAATAGGACAAGGAGAGGGGGGCGGCGCCCCCCTTCCTTCCTCCCCTCCACCTTTTCCCCCTTCCTCTCCTAGTCCAACATGGAAAGGGGGGAGTCCTACTCCCGGTAGGAGTAGGACTCCTCCTGGCGCGTCTCTCCTCCCTTGGCCGGCGGCCTCCCCCTTGCTCCTTTATATACGGGGGCAGGGGGGCACCTCTCTACACACAATTGATCAACGATCTTTTAGCCGTGTGCGGTGCCCCCCTCCACCATATTACACCTCGATAATATCGTAGCGGTGCTTAGGCGAAGCCCTGCGTCGGTAGAACATCATCATCGTCACCATGCCGTCGTGCTGATGAAACTCTCCCTCAACACTCGGCTGGATCGGAGTTTGAGGGACGTCATCGAGCTGAAAGTGTGCTGAACTCGGAGGTGCCGTGCGTTCGATACTTGATCGGTCGGATCGTGAAGACGTACGACTACATCAACCGCGTTGTGTTAACGCTTCTGCTTTCGGTCTACGAGGGTACGTGGACAACACTCTCCCCTCTCGTTGCTATGCATCACCATGATCTTGCGTGTGCGTAGGAATTTTTTTGAAATTACTACGTTCCCCAACACTTCAAGCACTCACCTCCCCGGCAACGGCGCCAGAAAAGAGCTTGATGTCTACTACGCAACCTTCTTCTTGTAGACGTTGTTGGGCCTCCAAGTGCAGAGGTTTGTAGGACAGTAGCAAATTTCCCTCAAGTGGTTGACCTAAGGTTTATCAATCCGTGGGAGCGTAGGTTGAAGATGGTCTCTCTCAAACAACCCTGCAACCAAATAACAAAGAGTCTCTTGTGTCCTCAACACACCCAATACAATGGTAAATTGTATAGGTGCACTAGTTCGGCGAAGAGATGGTGATACAAGTGCAATATGGATGGTAGATATAGGTTTTTGTAATCTGAAAATATAAAAACAGCAAGGTAACTAATGATAAAAGTGAGCACAAACGATATTGCAATGCTAGGAAACAAGGCCTAGGGTTCATACTTCCACTAGTGCAAGTTCTCTCAACAATAATAACATAATTGGATCATATAACTATCCCTCAACGTGCAACAAAGAGTCACTCCAAAGTCACTAATAGTGGAGAACAAACGAAGAGATTATTGTAGGGTACGAAACCACCTCAAAGTTATTCTTTCGGATCGATCTATTCAAGAGTTCGTACTAGAATAACACCTTAAGACACGTATCAACCAAAACCCTAATGTCACCTAGATACTCCAATGTCACCTCAAGTATCTGTGGGTATGATTATACGATATGCATCACACAATCTCAGATTCATTTATGCAACCAACACAAAGAACTTCAAAGAGTGCCCCAAAGTTTCTACCGGAGAGTCAAGACGAAAACGTGTGCCAACCCCTATGCATAAGTTCACAATGTTACGGAACCCGCAAGTTGATCACCAAAACATACATCAAGTAGATCACGTGAATATCCCATTGTCACCACAAATAAGCACATGCAAGACATACATCAAGTGTTCTCAAATCCTTAAAGACTCAATCCGATAAGATAACTTCAAAGGGAAAACTCAATCCATTACAATAGAATAGAGGGGGAGAAACATCATAAGATCCAACTATAATAGCAAAGCTCGTGATACATCAAGATCGTAACACCTCAAGAACACGAGAGAGAGAGATCAAACACATAGCTACTGGTACATACCCTCAGCCCCGAGGGTGAACTACTCCCTCCTTGTCAGTGAGAGCGTCGGGATGATGAAGATGGCCACTAGTGAGGGATCCCCCCCTCCGGCAGGGTGCCGGAACGGGTCTAGATTGGTTTTCAGTGGCTACAGAAGCTTGCGGTGACGGAACTCCCGATCTAGGTTATTTCCTAGAGGTTTCTGTATATATAAGAGGTTTTGGCGTCGAGAATAAGTCAGGTGTCACGACCGGTTTTTCAATAAAATATTTATTGAGAGACCAATCCCTTTTACGGACCAGTAAAGAAGAATTCCTTCTCACTGGTAGACAATATCTTGGTCACAGAAGAAAAATACCAGGAGTACTGAATATAATACAAGGTTGAGCGGAGACTGCTCAACAATTTATTACATGTACGCCGATAAAACATAACGGCGGATCGGGTGGCATAACTACTAACTCACGATAACAACGGTGGTGGAAATATCACCGCGATGCGGGTGATATGACTCCTGAAAAAAAAACTAACAACTCTTCGAGCGTCGGAGTGAGGCTCGAGGAGACTTATTGCGGGTGGCGGAAGCGTATATAATACAAGTGACCAATATCCAGAATCGGACGGGACTGACGGGGACTCCTCTAGGCGTCGGACGCACTATCAAACTCTTCATCCAAGAGATCGCCTTCGTCAACATCTAGCCAAATCAACAAGCCAGGTGAGTACTATGAAAGTACTCGCAAGACAGTTCGGACATAAGATATAACAAATGTAAGCATGGAGCATAAGAACAGGTTAACAAGTGCATTCAGACATCGAGACAATAATGCATGGGAAATAAAAGAGAAGTTGGGCGGTAGTCCTCCCGAAATCCCAAAATAAATACTGGGTGCCAAACGAGGGTCTGAATGACTCCTCGAGAGGAATATGCAAGAATAACAATGCCGCAGTCGGGCGTCAGGGCGACACCACATAAAGGGCTTATAATTGAAAATAAAAGATAGTGCGTGCCACAGTCGGACGTCTGAGCGACATCGCAGAAAGGGCTTATATCAAAAGTAAATAACATAAGTGCCACAGTCGGACGTCTGAGCGACATCGCAGAAAGGGCTTATATCAAAAGTAAATAACATAAGTGCCACAGTCGGACGTCTGAGCGACATCACATAAAGGGCTTATATCGAAAGTAAATAACAAACATGCCACAGTCGGACGTCTGAGCGACATCACATAAAGGGCTTCATAACTTAATATCTTAGTAGCTCAAGGATTTAAATCATAACCAAGGAATAATCAAGCATGAGATAA
>NC_057811.1:383563998-383567221 GCF_018294505.1 Triticum aestivum | reverse complement strand
TAACAATGCCGCAGTCGGGCGTCAGGGCGACACCACATAAAGGGCTTATAATTGAAAATAAAAGATAGTGCGTGCCACAGTCGGACGTCTGAGCGACATCGCAGAAAGGGCTTATATCAAAAGTAAATAACATAAGTGCCACAGTCGGACGTCTGAGCGACATCACATAAAGGGCTTATATCGAAAGTAAATAACAAACATGCCACAGTCGGACGTCTGAGCGACATCACATAAAGGGCTTATATCGAAAGTAAATAACAAACATGCCACAGTCGGACGTCTGAGCGACATCACATAAAGGGCTTCATAACTTAATATCTTAGTAGCTCAAGGATTTAAATCATAACCAAGGAATAATCAAGCATGAGATAAATAACAGGGGTTAGTCCATCCTTAGGAAAAATGTTTAACTAAGTTTACCACTCAAGTTTGGTTACCGGGGATAATACCACGAGGACTTGACATAGATATGGATACACTGATCACGATACTTGACCATGGATACGATGACTCGGAAGGATTTGACTCTGCAGAGTTTGTACTTTAACCACATCCAACGGATTTCAGTAGTCACGGGGACTAGTTCCGTTTACGGTGTTTTGGAAGAAACACGTCTAACCAGTACACACCCATTCAACATTCCGAAGCCAGGAATCACCCTCGGCAACGTTCAAGAAAACCTTGAGACGGGGAGGCTACAACCTCGCGTAGCATGGGATCAAAATTTCTATACGCGCGCTCTAAGGGGTGCCCCCCTCTCGGTCCCAACCGGAAACACCCATGCCCCCTGACCGGATGACTGGCTTTAATCCAGGGCCATGGAACCATCATCCCGGCCCCTCTGTTTGGTGTGTACACAGAAAGAGGTTACCAACTTACTAAACCGCATTCTGGCAGAAAACAAGTGGTAGCACGGAAGGGGGAAGAATGATAACGTGACTCCGTCCACGTTAACGTCGGAAAGTATCGGATGACGTAAGGCTGGCATGCTACAATAGTACCACCTTACTGCCCTTCATGTCACCACATGACTAGGCCATCTCTCATCAGAGATCACAGTAACTTTGGAACACACGGGTAGTTGCCTCACATGCAACGAGATACTCACCGATACTCATATGCCATGCACAACCTTTCACGCGAACATGCAAAACACCCATCATATCAAAGGTTCAAACATGCTTGCCTGGTTCGGAGAAGTCGGTGTCTAGCTCGGCGAAGTTTGCGGCTCCGTCACCTCTCCGGGAACCTACGGTATAGCGAAAAATGCATACTAACGTGAAAACCAACGCGTGCATAAAAGTTGTTCCAAATTTTTTTCAAATAAACCCCATAAAAAACTAGACAAAATTATAAGACTGTCAGAAAAAGAATCACTCAAAAATCACTTTTTATTAAAAAGTTATAAGGGTTTCTGTCCAGGGACTCATCTGTAATGAAACAGAAAAGTTCCAGGGGCTAAACTGAGAAAACAGAAAACGGTTCGAATAGAAACGCGCCAGCCCACAGAGAAAACGTACTCTGCCCGAAGGCGCCAACAGAAAACGCTTCGGGGGTGAAAGAAGAGAGGCTGACGTGGGGGGTCCACATGTCAGGTTTGAAAAACCTCGCCGGCGCCCGAAGGCTGCGGTGGTCGCCGGCGTCGAACCACGGCGAGTCAGGGAGATCGGAGTGTACCAAGAGTATCAGCGTGTCCTTCTGCGTCGGTGGGTGGTGGACTTGGGCGTCGGGGAGCACCACGTCGACGACGACACTTTCTCCGGCGGACGGCGGCTCGGGTGATGGTGGGGAACTCCGGTGGTGTGCTGCAAACTTCGAATTGAAGCGCGGGTCAGAAGGAGGGATGCACTAGAGGGCTACTGGCAAGAGATGGGAGGCAGAGGTGCACGCACGGGAGCGAATCGAGCTGGATCCCGTGGCGGGTCGCGGCGGCCGGAGTTGAGGAAGGAGACTCCCTCGGGGCTCTTCCAGTGGCTAGGCGGGGTCTTGGTGGTGTGCAGAGGTGGTGTGGGTACTAGCTGGAGCTCGGGGCCTCTATTTATAGGCGGCTCGAGGGGGTGGCCGTGAACGGAGAATCTCCAGCGAGCAATTACGGCGATGCAGTGGATTGGCAGGGGGTTTAGGTGGCCAGGCAGCATCAGTGGGAGTTACTGGTCCCGTTCCACTGCTAAACTCGGTCGGGCATGGCGTAATGGCGCCGGTCTTCGTCGGGGTCGCCGTACTGGCACAGCGGCGGCAGAGAGCGTGCTCCGCGCCTAGCGGTTCACGACAAGGGTGGCAGCGCGCATGGGGGAGTGGAAGACCACGCGGCGGCCTCCGGTGGCTTGGGCGGCGCTGGCCAGCGCCGTCTTCGCTGTGCTTCTTCCTGGCGGCCGCAAAGCCGCCGCTGGCGTTGGTCACGGGGCGGCGCACCTCCTCCTGCTCGTCGCCGACGCCCGCAAGCATCCAGGCGCTCGTGCGGTGCAGAGGACAAGGGGGAGGGGACAGGAAACACGACGACGACGTCGCTTACTGGTCGCCGACGCCCGCAAGCACCCACGGCTGCCTGATTTTTCTCAGAATTTTTGGAGAAGGATTTGAATGAATTTCATCAAATTTGGCAAATCTGGTCCAAACTTGCAGCAAGTATAGTTTGAAAAATTTGAACTGAAGACCAGTGGATCTTCATGGATCTTGGTTGAGGGTTCAAAGGACTAGGAAGGGGAAATTGGTTTGGGGGCAAAAATCAAAACAGAAAGGGTAGCTCCTTTGTAAATCTCCAAGAGCTAGAATAGAAGGCAGAAATTGTTTTTGATAAGATATAAATGGAAAATAAATATATGGACAGGTTCAACTTGCTGTAGTTGAGGTACATCATGATCCAAAGGTGGGGAAAGGTTTATGGAAGAGGATTTGTACATGGGTCATGGCAAGGGAGATTTGTTGAAAGTGGAAAAAGATCATTCCAAAAGCTATAGGGCTTTTCAAGGAATTGTCAAAAGACATTTTTCCAAGAGAGAAGTATTTTGGTTTGAGTCCAAATAAAAAGAAAGAATCTCCAAGACCAAAAATCAAGTCTTGGGTGAAACCAAATAAAACTCTTGCCATAAAAAAATATTTTGAAAGGGAGGGTTCTTGAAAAAAAATTTAAAACACCTCCCTCAAGTCAAATAAATTTTTTGAAAAGGCCAAATAAAATTTTGGGTGTCACATCAGGGGGGGTCTCCGGGCTGTCCACGAGGTA
>NC_057811.1:383562438-383563733 GCF_018294505.1 Triticum aestivum | reverse complement strand
TCCCACCCTCGTGGGCAGCCCGGGACTCTTTTGGCCCAACTCTTTTACTCCATGGCCTTCTTCTGGTCAAAAAATAAGCTCCGTCAAGTTTTAGGTCAATTGGACTCCGTTTGGTTTTCCTTTTCTGCGATACTCAAAAACAAGGGGAAAAGAGAAACTGGCTCTGGGCTCTAGGTTAATAGGTTAGTCCCAAAAATCATATAAAATAGCATATAAATGCATATTTAACATCCTAGAAGGATAATATAATAGCATGAATACTTCATAAATTATAGATACGTTGGAGACGTATCACTCGTCGCCTTCCTGCGGGCGAATGCCGATGTGTTTGCATGGCAAGCATCCGACATCCCCGGCGTTCCCAGGGAGGTGATTGAGCACCACCTTGCTGTCTGTCCTCATGCGCGGCCCGTCAAGCAGAAGGTCAGGAAGCAAGCTTTGGAGTGGCAAGAGTTCATCATCGAGGAGATTAGGAAGTTGGAAGCTGCAGGCTTGGTCAGAGGAGTGCTCCACCCAACATGGTTGGCCAATCCGGTGGTGGTGCGCAAGGAAAATAGGAAATGGAGGTCGTGCATTGATTATACAAATATCAATAAAGCCTGCCCAAAGGATCCTTTCCCTTTGCTGCGCATTGACCAGATCGTAGACTCCACTACCTGGTGCGACCTGCTGTCGTCCTTGACGCCTATTCAGGATACCACCAAATCTTTATGACGAAGGAAGATGAAGAGAAGACCGCCTTTATCACCACATGTGGTACGTATTGTTTTATCACTACAAAAAAGACACATCCGTGACATTTTGGGCCGAATGAATTTTTTTGTCATACTTATGACACTTCTATGACGATAATTGTGACAAAACCCGGTATCATCATAGATGTGGTGGGGTCCTACTTCTATGAAAAAAAATCATGACAAAAAATGGGATTTTCGTCCTGGGCGGGCCGGAGACGCAGCTGCATGACATTCTTTGGGCCGTCCATGACGGAAAAAACCATGGTAGAAGCAAGGGCGAGGAAAATATCGGGGAGTTCCCGATTACGGTGGGTGGTCGGGGGCCGAGCGATGCGCGTTTCTCTCGTACGTACGCGCGTGTGTGCGAGGCGTTGGGATCTAACTGAACCAGAGCGAGGCGTTGGGCTCTAACTGAACCCGGGCGATTGCAGTGTAGGCTACGCGTTACTGAACCCGAGCGATCGATTGATCCCTTGCTATTAACTGAACCCGAGTGATTCCTTCGCTACTGCTACTAACTGAAGTTGATCGAATACTGCTACCTCCTTCCCTTGATGA
>NC_057811.1:383547206-383562112 GCF_018294505.1 Triticum aestivum | reverse complement strand
CCTGATCGATCAAGCCAGTGGATGAACAGGACCCCGTGGAGGGCTGGTTGAACAATAGCCGGTGGAGGGCTGGTTGAACAGTAGCCGGTGGAGGGCTGTATGAACAGGACCCCATGGAGGGGTGGTTGAACAGGACCCCATGGAGAGCGCTGGTTGAACAGTAGCCGGTGGAGGAGCGCGTGGTGGAGGCTGGATGAACAGTCACAGGTGGAGGCTAGAGGAGGTCGACGGTGGATGAATAGTAGCCCGTGGAGGCAGTCGACGGTGGAGATGAACAGTATCCCGTGGAGTCCCGTTTTGCGGCCCGCCACACCCCTCCCGATGCACAGGACCCCCATTTCGACCGTAGCACTCCAACACAAGTCTGTTTCTTCCATTTTGCGGTACGCCACACCCCTCCTGATCAATAGGACCCCGTTTCGACCGTAGGAGGTCCGTTTTCTCCATTTTGCGGTACGCCAGACCCCTCCCGATGAACGGGATCCCGTTTCGACCATGGCCGATCGAACACAAGGACGTTTCCTCCATTCTGCGGTACGCCAGGCCTCGTTTCCATCAGTTGTTCCATCCAAGCCGGTTGGCTCCTGATGAACAGCACGCATTCCGTTGCCTCCCGATGAAGACGACGCGTTCCGTTGCCTGCCCATGAACACGACGATGACGCAGTTTCTCCGTTCCGACCCAGCCATGTACACGAGCCTTGGCCGTACGTATGCGCGAGTAGGCGTTCGAGACCCCGCCCGTATGTATGTACGTGGTCGTATTTACTTTCTTGCACCGTGGCCGCCGTACGTACGTGTACATGCTACGTGCGCGCCTCTACTACAACACGTGCGCACGTCTACTACTACACGTGCGCGCCTCTAATACGACACGTACGCGCCTCTACATCAACCAGTATGTACGTACACATTCGCGAGCAGAATGACAACGCTATGTACGCTTCGACCAGGTGGGTCCCGACTGTCAGGCACTTCCTTCCGTGCGAAGATGTAGCTGGTGGGTCCCAGCAGTCAGGGGGCGTATCATTTTTTTGCCCGTAATATGGACGCACTTCCTTTCGTGCGAAGATATAGCTGGTGGGTCCCAGAAGTCAAGGGGGAGACGTTTTTTTCGTGAAATATGGTGGCCCGTCCGGTGGGTCCCTACTGCCAGGTGGAGGAATCATTATTTTCCGCGTAATAAGGAGGCACTTCCTTGCTGCGGCCGTGGACCCAGCTGTCAGCCTCTCCACGTACAGTACTCTTCCGATGGAAGTCAGTCGTTGACCACATTGACCACGCCATGCCGAGAGCACCAAGGCTGCGGACGACGGCGAGGCATAGGAAGGGGACAACGCAGAGTCGGGGAAGACGCGACAGTGGATGCCCACGCGGAGAGGAGTATGAGGGTTCACTGGTTCGGATGCGGTGTGAGGATGCCGTCGCCGCAGGGCCTGTCCAGCGGTGGGAGACATAGGGGGGCGGTGAGGCCTCCGCGGCAGCATGGCCGGCCATGGGAGGCAGGAGTAGGCGGCATGACCGGTGCTGCTTTGGGCGGCTGGAGCAAGAAGATCAGACGTTGAAGAAGCACGATGGCCGTTGGATGGACATCGTACGGCCACTGCAGCTAGAATCGTTTATATTGACTAAGTTGACAAAGCCCTTGGTACGCGTCAACTTAGTAGGCCCATAGGTCATCCTCCGAAACGGTGCGCCCCAGGTATCAGGGGGAAGAATCATTTTTTGGGCGGCTGAAGCTAGAATATCCGAGATTGAAGAAGAAGCACGACATCCGTTGGATGGACATCCAACGGACACTACTGCTAGAACCGTGTGTTGACTATAAGTTGACAAAGCCTTGCATACACGTCAACTTAGTAGGCCCACAAGTGTGTGGCAGAGAACTTATAGCCCATTTGCGATTTGTAAGAATGTACATCCCATTTTTGAATTCTGATGGAAATTACTACATCCCATTTACAGTTTGTTAAAAGTACAACCCATTTTCTAGCTAGGACAACGATTAATAATTTCAACCAACCGTTCAAAACAGAATTCAATAAAATTTCTCACATTTTGATGGGATCCGAAATATTTTTGTCCCGAAATTTCTAGTCAGATTAAATACAATTTCAATACAAATTTGTATTATGTAAAAATCCAACGAAACATTGCGCGCGCAACAATTAATGAAATTAAAATTTTCAAAATCTAAAAGTAATATTTTATAAACTAATTACGTGTTTGGTGCATTTTTTAGAGTTACTGCCTAGTTTTTATAATTACATCCCATTTATTATTTCTTAAATCCCATTTTCTTGTTAAGCCTAATGCATCCCTCTAGGAAAGATTTGCAGCCCAGCGGGGCGGAGAATAACAAGTTGACCCGGATTGTGTACAACTGTCGGCCCAGTTGCATTGCTGATGTTGAAAAAAAGGCATGTGTAGTACAGTACAACCATACATGGCTACTCAGCCCACATTCAGCGATGCTGGAAAGGCCCAAACAAGTCTTCTGTACAACTTTTTGAAGTCATTGAGCTCAATTAATAACTTAAGAAAAAAGTTAGAGTACAATGGAACCTAATTAAAAGCTGTCACGAGCGAAGAAATAATTCAACGGGTCCCACTTGTGCATGTGTGCGTGTGTGTGTGTTTGTGTGTGTGTGTGTGTGAGAGAGAGAGAGAGAGACCCATCGGTCGATGCTCGTAAATAAGACAAACAACACAATAAGTTCTGCTAGCACATTAAGTTGACGTACAAGCCTTTCTAAAAAAAGTTCTCGTACAAAATTAGAACATGTCACAATCAAATGTACTGGCACATCAGTGCTTCACACCCATAGCTCGGATATAAATAGAATCTGACAAGATTCAGTTGTTACCTCAAATTAGAGCACATCCAGGCAGCCAGCCCTGCCTCGTCTCCCAAAGAAGCAGTGGCCTCCGCCGCGCGATGGAGTAGGCCCTGTGCCATCCATCGTTCCAAGCAACATGGGGAAAGTCTGACGTTGACTCCTGTAATGGACCTCATCGACAGACCCTGGCACCGGCAGCGGCAGCAGGACTTTGATTGATGGATTGACCACTTCTTCGACATGCACGAACACTCGATACAGGTACATCCCTAACGTGGTCCGTGGCGGCCTTGGTGGCGATGAATAGTACAACCCCGGTTCCTGCACCGGTATCTCAACACCAATCACCTTCGGTATGGTGGACGGCTTCTTCATCCATGCCATAACCATCAGAGCCCTGCTGTCTGGAGGAACAAACATACTTACGAGCTCACCTCCAAGGTCGTTGATAAGCTCATTCATGGACTCGCTATTCCAAGCACATCGAGGCATGTCGTGGAAGGTAAGCTTTGTTGAAAACTCAAGCTCAAAGGGCACCGAGCCCCATCCTGGGTGCCACCGATCAAAGCTCTCCAGCGCGCCATCGCAAAACAACCACCGGCAAGATTCGAACACACGACTACAGTCGAAAGTTGTCCGGAACCTGACGAACAAATCAGCCGGTGGCGGACAGACTTCGATGAGCAAGTCACTTATTTGGATGCCGTGCGTAATGCCAAGAGCTTTGACAAGGTCATTTGGCGAGACGGGAGGCCGGTCGCCGTTGATGGTTACCATCAGCACTTTGCCGGCAAACTGGTCGTCAAGCGCCGCCATGCCACTGTTGAGCGACAGCACGCAGCGCCCGAAGGCAGCACGGACCTCGGGATCTCCGGCTCGGAGATCTGCGTTGACCGGCGACATGATAGTGCGCTTGAGTACAGGCAGTACAGGAGGGGGATTTGGGGGAACTGGAGTAGGAATCGACATTCTAGAGGTGGGGGAGGGGCGGGAGATTGGGGTTGAAAAGGTAGCATGAATTTCGAACACGCGCCAATATGCTCTTGGCGCGCAAGCGCACGAAAACACCGGTGGCGCCCACATGTCGGCCTAAGAGTCCCTATTCTTTCTTAGAGCCCGGCCTTTTTTTAGGATCTTTTGAGAGCCCGGCCTAAGAGACATAATTGACCTATTTGGCATTGCGTTACTACTTGGTCCATATTCAACGACACCTCACTGGCCCAAACAAGTGTACAGCATCGAAAAGACACTGAGCTCAAATTATAACTTGAAAAAAGGAGATATACTCTGAACACTGGAGAATGGTGATGCCCTATTTAGCGCTATTTAGCCCACCAGGAGTTCGAGACAATAAACAGTTCGAAACAACGATATATACAACATTCAAACACTGACTAGTGACTACTACTGACATAAACAGCAAGACATGATAGTTCATAAGAAGTATTGCTACACCACCAAAATGCACCCATCTGCAGCGCTCAGACTCTCATGATCCAGACGAGAATGACATTCTAAATAGAGGCAATTATTACATAGTAAGAGTGACATAGACGAGAGGATGACCAATTGACAAGGAATATGCATAACAAAAGAGAGAACTACCCATACTGAACAACCAGCAAATACAACAAGTCAATCGAACAGGGATGATCCAACACCATCATAATTTGCAGCCCCGGTTCAGCCACCAGTGATCCGGAGACACTAGTACTCCACCCTTTCAACGCAACAGTCCAATTACCTATCAACCTGAAGGCTTGAACCACATCACTGCCTATCATACTCAACACATCCAAGGATCAAAGTTAATCCAGATGCCTTTGTCATTCTCACCTTCTTTTCGTTGTAGGCTGTATCATTGACAATCAGGGGAGTTTGCTCCTGAACTCCTAGGGCTCGCCGTGTAGACACAGTTTTCCATAGCAAACAGAGCCTCTCTGCCATCAAGGTCCTTGCCAACGGTGATCTCCTGGTTAATCGGATAATTGAGTCCGAGAAACATAGAGTGTGAACCAAGGCTATTTACCCGCCTCCAACTCAAAAATCCTGAAGGCTCCAACAAGCTGGTATCCTGCTCATAGACGTAACAACCACTGTCCGGATACTCACATATTTCACGGTGCTTGCATATAGTGGGGTTTTTGCAATATAACTTTTCCGGCTCATGTGTCCGAATGATCATTAGTCTTTTGCCATCGTCTGATTGAGCGAGGAACCAGTTGTGTTTCCCTCTTTTTGGCAAATGTGGTGTGATTACAAAGGGCAGTAACTGTAGGGACACTACATCATATCAAAAAGGACAATCATTGTTAATGTAAGATCAGCATTGTTCAGAGTATGAGTAGGATAATGCAAGAAACAACATTGATATGTCCCTGTTGGAACTGGGGGGAAATACAGGGAAATGTATAGTGGGTTCGAAAATATAGAAGTGCCATGCATGGTTATACTCATGGTATCTCACAATCGATTCTTCACAGGAAACTACCATGTCATGCATGTTATGTAATCATGTTCTGTCCTCACAAACAAATTCTTCAAGGAAACTAACATACCATGCATTGTTATATACTCATGTTCTGTGGGCAAAATTTTTGTGAGCATATTATTCTAGCCATTGATTGCTGAAGGGCGAACATAGGTATGTACACATGGTAAGCATTACAGGATTTCACTACTTCCAAATATAGAGTTCTCCATATGCACATTTACTTCCCTAATGTATGGTTAGATGAAACCAACAATGTGATGCATGTTTCTACATCATGAAAATGAGGAAACTAACATGGCCATTGACACACACTCATATTTAGTAGTATATAGATTACTATAAAATAAGGAGAATATCAATATCTTCCTAACCGTTTGATTATTCAGGGGTACAAATTGGCTATAATGACATGGTCACAATCGCATGAATTAACTCATTCCAAATATAGCTGATTTACGGCGTCTCTAATACATTGCCATAGTTCTACTCAAATTCTGCTCAAACAGGGATATGTCAATCATCACAAAATGTTCAAACAGTGTCATGGCGTCATCATTAACATCAGACGGAAACCACTTACTCGTGTTGTCCCAGCAATACGGGGTGCCATTTGCTTTGTCGATCGCGTAGATGATGCCATTGTGTTCAATAGCATCACAAAAGTGTGTATCAGCTTTGACGACGATCCACTACGAGCTGACCTGTCTCCAGCTAAAGAAGGCACTGGCGGAAAGATAGGCGAGTCGCTTGTGGAACAAGGCAATTAGCTTGAAGTTCGCGCAATCCGCATGTCGTGTGGGCACTTGGCATATTACAATCTTCTGCAAAACAAGGTGCGTCCAACTGACTACGTAATCTAGATGACTTGGACCGCGACGGTAAAACTCTATATCATCCAATGGAGGAAGGATAATCTCATGGGAGGTATGTAAGTTCACGAGCACTAACTTTTTCCCGTCTTCTTTGATGGCAGCCATCCAGTGGGAGTTCATACCGACTCTGTACATACCTACAAGAAGTTTCGGGCGATGGTGATTGGATCGAAGTCGAGGGAAAGGATGTACGGGGACCCACTACATACCTGCAAAGAAGTTTCGGCTAATGGAGGACGGATTGAAGTCGAGGGGCATCATGTATGCCTCTGTATCATGGTGAGCAAATCTCGCAAGACCAGATAGCAGCAAGCAAGGTGTCTTAAAAAGCTTAGGCCTCGCTTCAACGATGGCCGTGTGCATGCCCCTCGAGCATGCAGCTAGCCGCAGGGCGCTCAACAGATCCATACATGAACAACAGAGGTCGAGGACGTCACTGGGGAGATTGCTCCAATCGCGGCTCATATGGATTTTGCGGGTTCACATTCGGCAATGGTGGAGTTTGGAAGGTGGGGTTTTGGGGGGCTTGATTTACGGCGGAGAAGGCTCTCGGTGCTGCAAGATGTGGAAGTTGTTTGCACTTGTCCTCGCCAAGATAATATGAGTGAAGTATGTTGGCGGAGTCACCCTCAAGAACTCTCTAGTTCCTTTTCTTTGGGATACACATCATCTTTATGGGAATCCTTGGAGTTGTAGTCGTACTTGATGAAGTAGAACTTGATGTAGTCTTGGGAACCCACTTGACCAAGGCCTTAGGAGCTTCTTCAAATGCATCAATCTCCTCTTGAAGCTTGTCCTTCCCTTTTTTGCTTGTGGTCTTGTGGTGGAAGATCATCTTGAGCTTGTGTCCCTTGGAAAGAAATAGGATCATACTTCTCTTGTTGAGGAACAAACTTCGTCTTGGGGTATTGATCTTCTTCCCACTCAACTCCATTTGCATTGAACTTTCGTTCAAAACCAATACCTTGATTCTTCCGGTGTCTTCCTTGCTTGCATACAATTTCCTCAAATTGCTTACTCCTGGCAAGGCTCTTGTAAACACCTTTCTCTATAATTCCCTTCAATAAGCTATTTTCTTGCTCAAGTGTAACTTGGCTAAGAGAATCATTAGTGGAATCAAGAGAACTACTAGAAGCAACAATATTGGATTTAACATGATTGTTTTTACTACTAGAAGAAGAATCTTTCTTACTCTTGTTGCTAGAATTAACTTGTGGCATGTAAGTTGACTAGAGTAAACGCTTGGCAATGTAAGAAGAACTTTTCTTGCGAAGATCATCATTGATTTCTTTTAAGAACCCATGCTCTTTCTCAAGATTGAGCTTTTCAAAGCGTAGCTTTTCATGAGTCTTTAAAAGTTCTCAATGATCTTCCAAGGTAGTTTCATGAGCTAACCTAAGAGTGTTTAGTTCTTTAGTTAGACCTTCAATCTCCTTCTTATCATCATCATTCATTTTATCTTGATTATCATGATTAAGAGAAAGTTCATCATAGTTTTCAACACTAGAGTTGTCAACAAGTAAATCATCATCACCTAGCAAATCATATTCATCACTATACCTTTGGTCCTTTAGCCATGAAGCATCTTCCAATTCCTTCATTTGGTGAGTCAAATATGTCGTAGGAGTTGGTTGACACAAGTTCTAGACCGGCGACACCTTCATCTTGAGTATATTCGGAGTCGGAGTGATAACTTCTTTCGAAGTGGTGGTCGGAGTCGGAGCCGGATACCCATTCACCAACATGAGCTTGATGTCTTCGTTTTGTGTAGCTCCTTGATGACTTGTCCTTCCTTTCCAAATCCTTGCTTCTCCGTGATGTTCTTCGTTCATAACGATCATCTCTACTCCTTCTCTATCTTGGTGGTGATTCTTCTCTTCTACTTCTTATTTTGGGTGAATCTTCTCTTCTTTTGTAGGGGGCCGTACACTCATTGGAGTAGTGTCCGGGTCTTCCACAATTGTAGCAATTACGTTCTCGACTTGAAGATCTTTTGTCATTGTAGGACCTTGACTTGGAATTTCTTTCCTTGCTTCTACTCTTGTAGAGCTTGTTGAAATTCTTCACCATTAGACTCAATTCTTCATTGAAGGTTTGTTTCTCACTTGATGATGTGGGAGCATCACATGAGGCTTTGTAAGCACCACTTGACTTGTTGTGAAGCTCTTCTTATCCTTGAGTGACATCTCATGAGCAACAATTCTTCCTATGACTTCCGTAGGCTTGAGATCTTTGTAATTGGGCATCATCTGGATCAATGTGCACACGGTATCATATTTTCCATCCAAGGCTCTTAGGATCTTCTTGATGATGAATTTATCGGTCATCTCTTCACTTCCTAAGCCGGCAATCTCATTTGTGATGAGAGCAAGCCTAGAGTACATTTCAGCGACACCTTCACCATCCTTCATTTTGAACTTGTCAAGTTGACTTTGAAGCACATCCAATTTGGATTCCTTGACGGAGTCGGTACCTTCGTGCATATCAATCAAAGTATCCCAAATTTCCTTTGCATTCTCAAGACGGTTGATTTTCTTGAATTCTTCGGGGCACAATCCATTGAAGAGAATATCACAAGCTTGAGCATTGTATTGCAGCATCTTCGACTCTTCCGCGGTAGCTTAACGGTTCTGTTCTCTCCCATCAAAGAATTCACCTTGCAAGCAAATACACACAATAGCCCAAATAGCGGGGTTATGTCCAAGACTATGCATTTTCATCTTATGCTTCCAACTAGCAAAATTAGTACCATCAAAGTAAGGACCTCTGCGGTCGTAATTTCCCTCACTAAACGCCATACTCTCCTAGGTTGTGAAACCAAGGCTATGATCACCAAAAGCTATGGAAATCAAGGCAAAAGGAGACCAAAGCTCTGATACCACTTGTAGGATCGAAAGTATGTCTAGAGGGGGGTGATTAGACTACTTGACCAAATAAAAATCTAGCCTTTTCCCAATTTTAAGTCTTGGCAGATTTTAGCAACTTAGCACAAGTCAAGCAATCAACCTACAGATGCAAGTTTAAGAGTATAGCAGCGGAATATAAAACATTACACATGAAGGTAAAGGGAGGAGTTTGGAGGGAGCAAACGCAATGTAGACACGGAGATTTTTGGCGTGGTTCCGATAGGTGGTGCTATCGTACATCCACGTTGATGGAGACTTCAACCCACGAAGGGTAACGGTTGCGTGAGTCCACGGAGGGCTCCACCCACGAAGGGTCCACGAATAAGCAACCTTGTCTATCCCACCATGGCCATCGCCCATGATGGACTTGCCTCACTAGGGTAGATCTTCAAGAAGTAGGCGATCTCCTTGCCCGTACAAACTCCTTGGTTCAACTCCACAATCTTGACGGAGGCTCCCAAGTGACACCTAACCAATCTAGGAGACACCACTCTCCAAAAGGTAATAGATGGTGTGTTGATGATGAACTCTTTGCTCTTGTGCTTCAAATGATAGTCTCCCCAACACTCAACTCTCTCTCACAGATTTGGATTTGGTGGAATGATGATTGAGTGGAAAGCAACTTGGGGAAGGCTAGAGATCAAGATTCAGATGGTTGGAATGGAATATCTTGGTCTCGACACATGAGTAGGTGGTTCTCTCTCAGAAAATGTATGTTGGAAGTGTAGGCATGTTCTGATGGCTCTCTCCACGAATGTAGAGTGGGTGGAGGGGTATATATAGCCTCCACACAAAATCTAACCGTTACACACAATTCACCAAACTCGGTGGGACCGAATCAGAAAACTCGGTAGGACTGATTCGGTTCAAAATGTGAATGTTAGGCTTTTCGGTGGGACCGACATGTCAACTCGGTAGGACCGATTTCATTAGGGTTAGGGCATAACATAATCTCGGTGAGACTGATTACACAAACTCGGTGGGACCGATTTTGGTAATAAGCTAACCAGAGAGTTGGTCAGGCAAACTCGGTGGGACCGAATCGTTCATTTCGGTGAGACCGAAACGTTACGAAAGGGAAACAGAGAGTTTGCATTGCAAACTCGGTGGGACCGATCGCTCATCTTTAGAGAGTTTGCAATCCCATCTTGGTGAGACCGAAATCCCTATCGCCGAGACCGAAGTGACTAGGGTTTGTGGCAGTGGCTATGTCAAGTGAACTCGGTGGCACCGGATAGAATATTTTGGTGGGGCCGAGTTTGACTTTTTGGTTTGGGAGATATGTGGATATGAGAAAGTTGAGGGTTTCGAGCATATAACTAAGCATTTTGAGCAAGAAAGCCATTAAGCAACACCTCATCCCCTTTTAATAGTATTGGCTTTTCCTATGGACTCAATGTGATCTTGGATCACTAAAAGTAAAATGTAGAGTCTTGAGCTTGAGCTAGTATGTGTCCTTAGTATTTTGAGGGGTCCACATTCCTAATCCATGCCATGCCAATTATTGAGCTTTCCTGAAATATTTATCTTGAAATAGCATTAGCTCAATGAGCTATATGTTGTTAATAATTACCAAAACCACCCAGGGATATTTGCACTTTCAATCTCCCCCTTTTTGGTAATTGATGACAACATATAGATCAAAGCTTCGACAAATGATAATAAGATTGAAATACATCGTCGCTTTGAGAAGTATGTGATAAGCAAGAGCTCCCCCTAAATTTGTGCTCTATTTAAGATTTGCTTTTGAATGCAAATGCACAATCGATTAGGATCATGCGTTACTCTTCCATGTCACATACATCTTGGTGGAGCGCTCAAAATGATATGGATTGAAACATGCACTCATCACCAAGCAAAGTGAATGACCATACATGGAAAATAAGAGATAATATCATCCAAGCAAGCATTAAAGTAGCATATGATCAAACACATGATCATACAAGTATCTCACACAAACATAGAGTATCAACCAAGGACACAAAAAGTTCAATTAAAAGCAAGAGAGACAAAGAAGCAAAACACTCTCTCTCGAAGCCTATGATATATACATTTCGCCCCCTTTGGCAACAAGTTACCAAAAAGTTCAAAAATGCATAGTGCTATGCGTCTCTCAGGCTTGGTCTTCGGGAGGTGGTGTAGAGAGGATCCAAGGACGAATGCATCAGTTGATGTAGCTACAGCTGGTGGAGTGGCTGCTGGAGGTGGAACTGAAGCTGTTGCTGCTGGTGCAGATGAAGTAGCTCTTGTATCTGGCACATGCACTGCAGCTGACCTCTAACTCCTTGGCACTCGCTGAAAAGCATCCGTAGTACCTTGTCCTCTCTTCTCCTCTGCTTCCTCCTGGAGCTGCTGAACTGCTGTCTGAATCTCAGTGACCTTCAGATCAAGATCATAAAACTTGGTCTCTATGATCCACTCCAAGATCTCCTAATTCTGAGTCAGGGTGGCCAAGCCCTTCTCAATCCTCAATGTAGCTTGAATCAGATAGGCTAGTTGATCTTGTTTGCTTTTCAGGAACACTTCAGATGCCTCCTCAATACTTGGCATCTTTGCATCTTTCTCTGCCTTTGCCTTAGCTCTCTTCTCTTGTGCTTGTGCTGATGAAGGTTCATTCTCATTCATTACAACTTCATTATCTTCAAACTCTGGGTACAAGGGTAAGTGCTCCTTATCCAACAAGTACCTGTGCCCATCTTTGAGTTGATGAGCACCTGAATGTGTGGAGCGTACCCACAAGATCTCTTCTGATTAGCAGCTGTCCTCTTGATTGTTTCCACAATTAGACTCGTGACCTTGAATTTTTGAGGAACATCAAAGATTTGCAGTAAGTTGATGGAATGTCCCCTTATCATCTTGTGATCTCCAGATTTGGGTAGCAATGTATGCCTCAGGATGGTGTTGATAGTAGGCAGACTAGACAACAAATAATGCACAGATCCAAGCTTGTGTGGCTCCAAAGCTTTATCAGGGATCTCTTTGTACATATTTGCCATAGAGTTGTGGTCTTTCTCCTTCTTGGCATACACATCCAAATCATCCTCATGCTCTTCTGGGGCTTTGATCAACTTGGCCCATTCTTCAACAGTTGATTGGTACCTTGTACCTTTAGACATCCACACTATCCTCCCATCTGAATAGAAATGAGCAGTAGAGTAAAACTGCATGATTAGCTCATCATTCCATTTTGTGAGCTTCTGTCCAACAAACTTTTCAACACCACATGCTTTGAAGCTTTCATGTACACCTGGGGAGTGATCTTCATTCCCATCAATGAATTTCCAATCGACCCACTTCATATCACAGACAATTGGCTTCTTGTCAAGCAGAATAGTCTCATAGAAGTCTTGTTGTTCTTTGGTGTGGAACATATAACCACTGCAATCCTCCTCCTCATAGCATAGGGACCAGACTGTCTCCACAATCTCAGTCCTGCATCTTTCCTGATGTGCATGTCCTCTGCCACTGGATGAGTATCATTGTGGTCTGGAATCTTGGGTTTCAGTTTTCTTAGCACTAGGGCTTCATCATCCTGTTCTTCAACTTCAGGTACTGGGGCCTTGTTCTTCTCTTCTGCAGGAATGTTTTTGGTGCTTCTCTTTGGCTTAGTGGGCTTCTGAGCTTGAGTGTTGATTTGGGAGCGGTTTTGTGCTTTGATGGAGCAGTCCCTGACTTGATTGCATCTCCCATAAGCTTTTGAGACTTGGGAGCTGGAGCAGCATCCTCTTCCTCTTTTTCTTCTTCTTCAGAAGAATGCCTCTCAAATTCTTCCATGGGATCCACCTTCTTGCACCATCTTCCTATCTTTCTTTCTTTCTTCTTCTCCTCACCAACAGCCTCTCCTCTAGTAGATTTGAAGGGTTCCTAAGTGGAGGCTCTGACCTTAGACATAGGAATCCTTCTGGTAGGTGCCTTCTTGTTCAACCCTGGATTAGTTGCAGCAGTTGTGCCATACTCTTTCTTCAGCACCTTCTTCTTAGAGCTCACTTCTTCTTCAGAAGCCACATAATCCTCATCCTCAGAATCTGAGGTTTTCTTCTTCCTTGATCTGGTGGCTGCTTTGGGCAAGTTACTTGGTGTGCTCCTGCTACCCTCATCATAACTGCTTGAGGGACTAGTGCCCTCACTCAATTGTGCTTGCTCTTCAGATCTGTTTTGGCTATCACTTTGGTCAGACAGCTTGGCAATCACACTGACAGCAAACCCTGTGAATAGATATAGATGAGGTAGAATGGATGAGCATCACAAAGTGCAGAGTTTTTGCAAAACAGATGAGTCAAAAACTTAGTTTTAGTTCTCCACAGGAAGCATTTCGGAGCTACCGATTTGTTAAACTCGGTGATACCGAAAAAACTTTTGGAACCTAAACTAGTGAACTCGGTCAGACTGAGTCACGTTTGGTGGCACCGAGATTGCTAGGGTTTCACAGAGAGTCGAACTCGGTCAAACCGATTTGCAATTTTCGGTCAGACCGAAAAGCACATGTGCAATGGCCTAAGCCAAATCGGTGAGACCAATTTCTACAACTCGGTCGGTCCAAGATGAGTTCGGCGGAGACGTAACCCTAAATTTTTGAATCAAATCTAACCTAAAGGATGTTTTCTCTGGATAGATTGTTTTCATACGTGGCAATGATCATGGCAAAGCAATGTGCTAGGAATCGGAGTAAGGAAATAGCACAAAGTATCGAACTCATACCCTAGTTCGGCGGGAGTTTGCTACGGCGACAACGGCGGAGCAGAATTCCGTTGATGGCGACGGAAACCAGCGGCGGGAGGTCGCTGGCGGCGAGGAGACGATCCGAAGACCCGAGGAGGGAGAGCAGGATACGCGCGGGCTGGTGGCTTTTGAAGAGATTTCCAAAATCTCACCCGTGGATATATATATCCCGACCATGTCGGTGTGACCAAGTGGAACAACTCGGTGGCACCGAGATGCAGAATCACAAGCGGTTACTGCAACTCAGTGTGACCGAAAGGTTCAAATCGGTTGCACCGAGATGGAAAACCTAGATCAACTTAGTGAACTCGGTGTGACCAAAGAGGATGACTCGGTCATACCGAAATGCATAGAGAGGTTTTGGAAGTTTAAGTCTATGACGAATCGGGGACTCCGAGTGCTCCTCACATAGAGTGGTTCAAATCTGACTTGATCAAACTTTGTGATGTAGCATGAATAGAGTTTGAGACAAGAAAAGCATAGATAGCTAGAGGGTGTTCTTAGGCATTTTTGTCCATCCATTTGGCAAAAGAGAAAAAGCCAAACGATCAAAGCAACAAATGGATGTCCTCGAATGAGTAAAATATGCAATCAACATGCTCACACAATAAAATGGCAAGTGAAATATGTGACAAAGCATGCACAAACACTCTAGCATCTAGGTCATCTTTCGGAGTGGTGGTCGGAGTCGGAGCCGGATACCCATTCACCAACATGAGCTTGATGTCTTCGTTTTGTGTAACTCCTTGATGACTTGTCCTTCCTTTCCGAATCTGTGACGCCCGGATAATTAAGCTACAGTAATCCCACGCTAATGATGCCACGTCACCACAGTTACAGTTGTTAACCTCCCGATGATTCGAAACCGTTCAAAATTTAAATTCAAATTAATGTCAATAATAAAAATTTTCAAATATTAAAATAAAAATGTTCGGGGGATGCCATATTTTGCATAAGTAAATATGGTGTGGTAAACACATTTTTATAAAATGCCTAAATAGTTTAAATTGAAATAAAACAGAAAAGCAAATAAAGAAAAGAAAAGAAAACAGAACAAAAAAAAAGGAGGAAGAACC